>NC_068371.1:36205003-36495003 GCF_023724105.1 Carassius gibelio
ATGTAAATATAATTACCTGCACAGTATGCTGCATTGCATTTAGTTGGTCTAACCAGCTCATAGACGTAATAATTTCCTGGACAAGCTTTGACTTTAATGGGGTAAGACCCATAAAAGCAGCAGTAATTGTTATAGTCACCGCAGATATCTCGAGTGACGACTCCATCCATCACTGTTGGGTGTCTGTCACGTAGCCAAAGTGGTACATCTGTGCCACATCTTTCATAACCAACACACATCTCTGGAATCTGAGCGCTCACACCGTTAATGAAGAAACGATACCAGCCTCTCCAGGTGATGTTGCAATCATACATTCTGACTGTAGCACGCAAATTACTGCTGGCTCTCCATGGATTTTCCAGCGCAGTGTAGTTGTAACAGGGGTCAGACCGATAAGCTGCAATAAAAACATTTCAAGAAATCAAAATGTTTCTGAAAACTATTTTTTTATTATTATTGAATTCATCTTATTTCCTTGTGCTCAGAATTTTCTCTAGAAGTACAGTCTGAATCATATTTTTTAGCATTACAATATTAGAACATAAAAGCAAAACTGTCAACCAAAACCCCAGCAGGTGACCTTTTAATGTTGGTGATATATATAGCTCCACATGGAGCAGGTAAAATGGATTTGAAGAGAAAAAACAACATAAAGAAGCATGAAAGTTAAATCAAAATCAACTAAAGCCAACACTTACCACCATTATGGTTACATCAATCCAAACTATTACTTTTAAACAGACATAAACATCTAAACCTCTGCTTAAATCTTAATCAGAGGTGGATACTCAGATAGTCAGAAAGTAAAAGTCCTGCCATATGTTTATTCCACACATGAACTCAGCAGCTGATTTCACCAGAGGAGGAATCCAGTCATTCCTTCCAAGTCACCAACAAGTCTCAAGTTAAATCCCAACTGTTTAGGATTATGCATTTAGTCATGATCATTTATCATATGATCCTCAACAGTGGTGACAAATAATTATTCATACTGCAGAGCATTATGGGAGTTTTTTATGTATTGAACATGAAGCATTTTGTTGATTGTCACCATTGCAGAGATTCATATGCTGGTTCTTGATATCAGTGTGTGTCTAAAAAGCACCGGAGATCAAACTTTTGTTTGTGTTACACAGATTCAAAATATATTCTCTGTAAATGTTGTATTATCTTTTTTTTGTTTTTTTTTTGTAGTTTTACTGGGAAAATTATTCCAAATTTACGAAATTACACATTGTTTTGAATATAATCAGCAGCTCATTGTGCCTACATATTTATTGCATACCACTGATCTCTCGTCTTTACAACACCCCTAATCCTAGAGAGAGAGAGATCTAGCACAAAAAATCAAGGGGTCAAGACCACAACTAAATCAAACACTGATCCCCATGATGGTGGCATCATTTTAACCAATAAAACATTGACATCTGATCCTCTGTAATTCTCAATAACAGCAGGTGTTCATCACTAATGCACAATCAACATTTAATTAGTTACTTAATTATCTCATTAACTTTAACTATTTGAGGAGTTGGGATTTAACTTGAGACTTGTTGGTGACTTGGAAGGAATGGCTTGATTCCTCATGGTGAAATCAGCTGCTGAGTTCATGGGTGGAATAAACATATGGCAGGACTTTTACTTTCTGACTCCTGGAGTATCCACCTCTGATCTTAATTAGAATGTTAGAGGATAATGTTCTAATAATCTTTTTAATAAAACATTTTTTAATGTTTTTTAGAGAATGTTCTGGGAACAAAAATAAAACTACCTGCTAAAAACTTTGTTAAAACAATTCATGGTAATGTTCTTAAAACATTTTTAGAACAAAACAATTCTAGCCGGGTACATTACCAGCTGAGCTCGTCACTGGTGTAACTGTTGTAGAGGTGCTACTGATGTTAGGAAGAGCTAAAATAAATAATCACTGATGAATCTAAATGAATCAACAAACACACAAGTAATAAAAGGGCTGATGTGAATATAATTTGAATATCATGTGAATATACCTGCACAGTATGCTGCATGGTAGACAGTTGGACTAACCAATTCATAGACATAATAATTGTCTGGACAGGCTTTCACTTTAATGGGATAAGATACAAAAAAGCAGCAGTAATTTTCCCAGTAACCACAGACATCTCGAGTGACGACTCCATCCTCAACTGTTGGGTGTCCACCACGAATCCACAGTGTGATATTAGTGCTACAGCTATATTTTTCAACACAGGTGTCTGGGATCTGAGCGCTCATGTTGTTAATGAAGAGTCGATACCAGCCACTCCAGGTGACAGTGGAATCATACATTCTGGTTTTGGCTGAAGGATGTGTATCATTGTTGGCTCTCCATGGATTGTCCAGCACATTGTAGTTGTAACAAGGATCAGGCAGAATAGCTGTTATGAATAAAAACGTGTCAACATTACTTATATAGAATAAAAATTCAAGTTCCATGGACAAATAAAATGGGACTTGGACAATAAAATTATTTTTATATCACCATTCTGTTAAAGGAAAATAAAAGCTGAAAAAAGAGCATGTTAGTTTTACTAACACATCAATGTTTTATAAATGAAAAATAAAATAAAAATAGCATTGCCTTTTGAGCTCTGTGTTCTGTAACTGAAGAGCTGAATGAACACCAGTAAACTGAAGTCCACTGTGCATGTTAATAAGGCTATATGTGATTAATCAGATATTTATACAACATAAACATAATACTTTATTTCTGTTAGACGTCTACAAAAGCTCTTATTGAAAATTAACAGGGGTTTAACTCTAATGTGTTTAATATCTATAACATATAACAGTTAAACACCATAACAATGATTAGTGTTTCCATTAGTTGGGCTCTTAACACTTATTATATCTTTTTTCTTCCCTGTGACAGTTGTGTGTCAAACACATTTGCAGCATCAAAGAAAGCTAACGTGACATGAGATCAGGTGATGGCTGTTTTCTGTTAATGGTTTTATAATCATAAAAATAACCTGATTCACTGATGTTTTTACGTTCATATTACAAACACTGTGTTTCTGTCACATGAGATCCAGTGGTATTATAACAATCAGTTAAAATCTTTTAAACATGAGCTCAAAAAACTTAACCTATGCTGACACACACAGACATCAACAATCAGCGTATGAATCTCAACAATGGTGACATGCTTCATGCAGCAATGCATGCTGGGAGCCATGAGTTTTATACTATGGTGGCTCCCAGCATGCATTGCTGCATCAAGCATGTCACCATTGTTGAGATTCATATACTGATTATTGATGTCTATGTGTCGCAAAAGATTCTACTCTCAAAATGCACTTAAAAAAATCAGAATGTCTGATCTGAAGGAAAAAAAAAGTATTGTTTTTTGAATATTGTTCATTATCAATTGGGTCAACGACAAGAAAAGTTATCCTCAATCATTTTTCTTCATGATTATGAAAACTATATCACCCTATATTTGTTCATTGCCCCTTTTAGACCAAATTATGTTTTGGTAAACACTATTACAAGAACCACAAACTTACTAAGCCAAGAGTCAAACTACCCAACTAAAGCAAACACTGATCACAATAATTGTGATAAAACATTTTCAAATAAAACATCAACATTTAAATCTCTGTTAATTCTCAAAAATAACTTCTGTAGACGTCTGAATGAAATAAAGTCAAACTGGTTAGTAATAAGTGAAGCTGGTAATATGTGTACTGCCATGCATTTCAACGTTTTTTATGATTTTTTGTGGGGGTGTTTATTCCAGGCAAAATTCAGCATCTGCCCAACGTTGGAGCTTGATGTCAACAGTCGTTGGATTTAGACATCGACCTGATTTTCATTTTCAACCAAAATCCAACGTCTAACCGACGTTGGAGTCTACATCATGTGCCTGCTGGGATGCATGCATACATACACACACACACATACACACACACACTAATTATGTTTAAAAGTCAGTGTTGAATAAATTAACTTCCAAAATCTTTTCATTTTATTTGTTATATTTTTATTTTTGTCATTATACTTATTTCATAATGTTCCCACATATCAACATTATGTCGGCCTAGATCCAGCCCACATCTGGCACCAGTGGAAAGATGATCTTGCCCACATGCAGCGTGGAATGATGGCACTTGGGTGGACCGCTCCTGTTTGCCAGATTTGAGCCAAAAGCAGGCCATAGCAATGCCACATGTTAGCCAAATGTAAATTAATTAACCAGAACTGGACCTTATTTTAGCCACAATCTGTGCATATTAAATATGAAGTAATTTCAGCCTTAATAAGCCTGTTAACAAGCAGAATCACTGAAGGAAAGAAGAGAACAGAAAAAAGAGATGCAATTGTGCGATTGTGTAGTAGGCTTAACCTACCGTATGTTTAATTTTAATAAAGGTTATGTAACTGAGTGCATAAATGAACGTGAGTAATCTTACCTGATGCTGATATAACAATAGCCGGTATTAACAGTTTACGTGATCTTGCTCTTGATTTTATTATTTGTATAATTTTTTTATTATTATGCCTTTGCCAGTAAGCAAAAATATCAAACATGCACGTGCACTGTAAAAAGTGATTCTCTATATTTTTTCAATAAAATTGTGTCAAAAATTTACAAGCAATATTATTAATTAAATTTAACACATTTTAATTAAGTAGAAATAATCATTCAAAATTAGTAGAATAACATGAAAGAATTATTGATTTCATTGGATAAAAAAAAACCTATGCTAAAGAATACTATGTTATGCATGCCAGGCCAGTAGTTGGCGATCATGAAACACCCTTCGAAAACATTATATGCATGCACATGACATCAGCCTTTTTACAAATTCACATTTTTGTTGCCTGGCATGTTTTTTTGTATGTTTGTTTTTTATCCAATGAAATCAATATTTTTGTGTAAATGTTACTATTTTTTCATGTTATTCTACTCAATTTTGAATGGTTAATTCTACTTAATTTAAATGTGTTAAATTTAATTAATAATATTGCTTGTAAATTTTTGACACAATTTTATTGAATAAATATAGAGAGTCACTTTTTACAGTGTGGTAAGAGTAACTCTACGGTAATTCCCATTGGCCAAAAACACAAGGAAACGCGTTGTGAAATAAAATATCACCAGCTATCACAGACATTCGCATTCGGACGGATTAGTTTTCTCAGAGGATCATTGAGTTGGCTGAAAAACAGAGGGTAATTTGCTCTGGAATTATCACAGAGGTTGTGTGAGAAAAACACAGACGTGGCAAATTCGGACGGGATTAAAATCACCAAGTAGGTCTGTGAAACACAGATTTCTCTAACGACCCCCTGTAAAACTAGTCCCGTCCGAATAGGGCTTTTGTCATCATAGATTGTTGTAATATTGCTGGATATCATGCTGCAGAAACGCATAGTTTGTGATATGAATATATTAACGAAAGAATAGTTAGATTTAAAAAAACTAAAATCAACCTTTTTCACGAAGATTATAAAATCATCAACAGGTAATCACCATCACCTGACCTCAATTCATTTTAGCTTTCTTTGATGCCGCAAATGTGTTTAACAAACACACCATCACAGCAGCCAAAAAGATAGAATAAGAGTTAAGAGCTCAGCTAATGGAAACATTAATCACTGTTATGGTGACACACATTAGAGTTAAACCTCTGTTAATTCTCAATAAAAACTTTTGTAGATGTCTAACAGAAATAAAGTCAGTCTGGTTAGTAATAAGTGAAACTGGTAAAGCTGTTTGTGGAGTTGTTTAATCCTCCTCTGGTGAGATTTCCAGAGATTTAATGTCTTATTTTATCTTCTATTGATTTAATCTAAGGTTGTGGCTGAAGTCAGTTGTAGTTCTTGTGTTTCTGCTCATCTCTTTTTTCTGTTCTCTTCTTTCCTTCAGTAATTCTGCTTGATAACAGGCTTATTAAGGCTGAAATTACTTCATATTTAATATACACAGATTTTGTGGCTCAGATAAGGTCCAGTTCTGGTTAATTTCTTTACTCTTGGCTGACATGTGGCATTGCTATGGCCTGCTTGTGGCTCAAATCTGGCAAACAGGAGCGGTCCACCCAAGTGCCATCATTCCATGCTGCATGTGGGCCAGATCATCTTTCCACGGGTGCCAGATGTGGGCTGGATCTGGGCAGCCACAATGTTGCTATGTGGGTTACATCTGACTAACCCAGACTATGGGGTGAATTGTAACATTTCACTCCTCATATGTGTAACTAAATTAATTTTCTGTTTGTGCTGCAAATATAAAAGCTGTGTTATGTAATAGCATGCACTTGCACTGTAAAACCCGACAAGTAAACTTAACTCAACCAGTTTGAGTAAACAGATTACCTTGATTTAAACCATGTAAGTTTTAAAACTTTGCAATTACGTAATAAAGTGATTAAATAAGTGCTAAGAATCAGAGAAGAAAAGAGAAACACAAGAACTACTACAACTGACTTCAGACACAGCCTTAGATGAAACCAACTGAAATAAAATACATGAAATCTCTCAAGATCTGATTAAACAACCCCACAAACAGCATCACCAGCCCCACTTATTAATAACCAGACTGACTTTATTTCTGTCAGACGTCTACAGAAGATCTTATTGAGAATTAACTAAGGTTTAGATGTTGATTTATTGTTTCATTTGAAGTTAGAGATCAGTGTCTGCTTTAGTAGGGCTCTTGACCCTTGATTTAAGTCTTAGTTTATTTTATTTATTTAAGTTTATTCGTCGGGTTTTACAGTGTAGGTGCTTAAGGATCTTCGGTGCTTGGCTCTTAATAATAAAACCCATCAATTATACAAAAAAAAATTTGGTATTGGTAAATGGTTTTATAATATTTGACATTTCTGTCCACCTCAATTCTGAAATGATGGCTAAGCCCCTGATCAATAGATAGGGTGAATTAATATCACCCTCATCTCATACTGACGTCAAATTATATTTTCCTTCATTTTCACCTATTGACACAAACACACTCACTCACACATTTACATTAATGAACAAAGACACACACACATCATGAATGTATATCAAAAGTAAATGTAAATATAATTACCTGCACAGTATGCTGCATTGCATTTAGTTGGACTAACCAGCTCATAGACGTAATAATTTCCTGGACAGGCTTTGACTTTAATGGGGTAAGACCCATAAAAGCAGCAGTAATTGTTATAGTCACCGCAGATATCTCGAGTGACGACTCCATCCATCACTGTTGGGTGTCTGTCACGTAGCCACAGTGGGACATCTGTGCCGCAGCTTTCATAACCAACACACGTCTCTGGAATCTGAGCGCTCATACCGTTAATGAAGAAACGATACCAGCCTCTCCAGGTGATGTTGCAATCATACATTCTGACTGTAGCACGCAAATTACTGCTGGCTCTCCATGGATTTTCCAGCACAGTGTAGTTGTAACAGGGGTCAGACAGATAAGCTGTAATGGACAATTTATCTGGGGGAAAGTCAAAAACAGCACTTTAAAGTTAAATTCATTCAATATCTTGAATCACTGCGATATATATATATACACTGAACAAAATTATAAACGCATCACTTTTGTTTTTTGGCCCTATTTTTCATGACCTGAACTCTAGGACTTTTTCTATGCACACAAAGGGCCTATTTCTCTCAAATATTGCTCACATATCTGTCTAAATCTGTGTTAGTGAGCACTTCTTATTTGGTGTGCCTTAGGGGAAGTCATGGCCTAATGGTTAGAGAGTCGGACTCCCAATCGAAAGGTTGTGAGTTTGAGTCCCGGGCTGGCAGGAATTGTGGGTGCATGTACAGTTCTCTCTCTACCTTCAATACCCTTGAGCAAGGCATTGAACCCCCAACTGCTCCCTGGGCGCTGCAGCATAAATGGCTGCCGTGCGTGTGCAATCCTTTTTGTTTAAAATGCCATATAAATAAAGGTGACTTGACATTTCCGGTGGGTATGCTAGCAATGCCATGTACATTTGAAACCGTGATTCATCCGTGAAGAGAACACCTCTCCAAAGTGCCAGATGCCGTCGAATGTGAACATTTGCCCACTTACGATGAATTGAAGTCAGGTTGAGAACCCAATGAGGATGGAGAGCATAAAGATGAGCTTGATTTCTCCTCTGGGGAAACCAGCTGCTGAGTTCAGGGGTGCAATAAACATATAGCAGGACTTTTACTTTCTGACTTCTGGAGTATCCTCCTCTGGTGTGGTTACACGTGCTCTGCGGTTGTGAGGCCGGTTGGATGTACTGCCAAATTCTCTGAAACCCCTTTGGAGACAGCTTATGATTGAGAAATGAACATTCGATTCATGGGCAACAGCTCTGGTAGACATTCCTGCAGTCACAGCATGCCAATTACACGCTCCCTCAAAACATGAGGGTGCGACATCTGTGGCATTGTGCTGTGTGATAAAACTGCACATTTTAGAGTGGTCTTTTATTGTGGCCAGCCTAAAGCACACCTGTGCAATAATCATGCTGTCTAATCAGCATCTTGATATACCACACCTGTGAGGTGGATGGATTATCTTGACAAAGGAGAAGTGCTCACTAACACAGATTTAGACAGATTCGTGAACAATAGGCCTTTTGTGTACATAGAAAAAGTAATAGATCTTTGAATTCAGCTCATGAAAAATGGGGGCTAAAACAAAAGTATTGAGTTTATAATTATTTTTCCATGCATAAAATGCATTTTATTTTGAACACAGTAGGCAGTATATACACATGATGCGCCATTCTGGATCTGAACCTGCACTCGCTCTCATTGCATGTTTGAGGGCGAATACAAATGATCATCGTAATTAATGGACAATTAGGCTATATCAGGAAGAAGACATAAGTGCAGCCCGGCACAGAGAAGATAAAAATAAAAAAGCCTAAGATGAAGCCTGTGCATTACTTTCAGGTAGCTATATTGATTGCAACCACTTACCATATTTTTTTTTTTTTTTTTTTTTTTGTAAATTCAATGAATCATACCATCATAATCATAATTTGTTTAAAACCAATTAATAATTATTAATTAAAATCAAAAACTAAATGTTAATGGATTAAACTAGCTAAATTGAATTACGCTTAATTTAATTGGGGCCATAATCATTTTTTTTCAGTGTAGTGTCTACCAATGACACCTTATTGTAAAGTGTTACCTCTTAAATTCTATCTGTTTTTGTTTTCCTCTGATAGATTGTATTGTCCTCAACTGTAGAATTTTCAAATTGAAAACACTTCAAACTTTCAGGTCATGCTTTCTCAAGACAAGCCAACCGACATTTTTACTTGACAAACTTTATTAATTTAGTTGAAACACTTTTTCTAACACCATCCTATAATATATTTAAAAAGACATTTAAAATCTTTTCCTTGTATGGCTCTACTGCCTTTCTTCAAAATGATTTAATATTGCTTTAATATTGTTTGTTCTTTTATGTTAATTAGGTGCCGTGAACTGGAGTGCATCTTCTGCACAATACAGACAGGAGATCCGTGTGCCATGTTCACTGACGCAGTGCCTCCGGTGCAGGGAGATATTTAAAGACTGTCCACCTGGCTGTGTGAGGAATAGCAGGAGGAGAGTCCTGTGTGGGTTTTATTCCTTCAAAGACTTTGAGGGCTACTGCTCGGCTTATTGTTTTATCAGTGATAGAGGTGAATTTTAGAATGAGTAGATTTTTTTTTTCTTTCTTGTGTCATGTCTATAGTTTTAATCTGTATTTGTATATGCAATTATATTTTATGTATTGTTCTTTCAAATAAATAAAAAAAAATCACTGTTATCAGGTTTTTTTTTTTTTGGAGGCATCATACATAAAATCGGATGCAGTCACTGAAAATATACTGTATGTAGTCAATTGAAATTAAAAATACTTTATTGGCTTAAATATTACACATGCAGAATTGCCAAAGCAAAATGAAAATGTCCAAAATTATAGTTCACTGTAAAACCCGACAAGTTAACTTAACTCAAACCGTTTGAGTAAACCGATACACAGCAAAATCCCCAGTGTTAATTTAACACTCTGAGTGTGGACTCATATAAACACTGAAGCAGTGTTAAAAGTAACGCTGAAGCAGAGTTGAAGTTAATGAGATAATTAAAAAGTTAATTGAGTTATGATTGACCATTATTGAAGACACCTGATGTTAACAAGCAGAATCACCAAACGAGAAAAATCACAATTTGTATGTCTCCATTATAGTGGTCAATGTTTGATTTAGCTGGGATCTTGGCTTGTAACTTTTTACTTTTAAAGTTTGTTTGTCAAACCAAGAGCAAAAATCATCTCGTGTTGATGATTATGTTTTAATGTAATCGTTGTTTGACATGATTCACTGAACTCATTTACAGTGTTTTCTCAAAGTAAAACTTCCATTATTGATTGTCACAGCTTTGATTCCACAATGAAAAAATCTGTATTTTCTATACACTTTGTAGATATCTCTTGCAAGTGATTCAGATTTTTTTTAAATTAAAGAATTCTAATTTTAGGCACACACAGATAACAATAATCAACGTATGAATCTCAACAACGGTGACAAACAACATATTCAGATAAACAGACCAACTCTGAACATCACAAAACTAGATACAAAATGAACATAAAAACAGCAAAAATAAAATATAGTTAGAATAAAAAGTTAAAAAGACAGTTCAGCTCATAATTTATTCATGCCGCAATGCATGATGGGAGCCATGGATGAGTTTTTATTGGCTACAACATGCTTTTTTGATGGTCACCGTTGTTGTGATGCACATGCTGATTCCTGATGTCTGTGTGTCCAAACAAAAGATTTCTTTTTTTACGTAGAACTAACTATTAAAAACAGGTCATATTATGTCAGAAATGCTGAGTTGCTTACTCTTCTTTTTCACTTAATTTATGTATGCAGTAAAGAAACCTAAACTCACGCATTCAGGTCACTCTATAACAAATAGCTCAAATCACAATCAATGGCACACATGATTGCCTTTGCTGTGGTCTGTCTGTATGATATAATTCAGTCACCACAGCCACATAAAATCTAAAGATAATAACTGAAGGGTCATGATCCCAACTAAAGCAAACATTGACCACTATAATGGT
The DNA here is from genome assembly GCF_023724105.1 of Carassius gibelio. Classification (NCBI taxonomy): domain Eukaryota; kingdom Metazoa; phylum Chordata; class Actinopteri; order Cypriniformes; family Cyprinidae; genus Carassius; species Carassius gibelio. Next base: position 36,216,087 of record NC_068371.1, read on the forward strand.
GATACACAAATTGTGATTTTCTAGTTTGGTGATTCTGCTTGTTAACATCAGGTGTCTTCAATAATGGTCAATCATAACTCAATTAACTTCTTAATTATCTCATTAACTTCAACTCTGCTTCAGTTTTACTTTTAACACTGCTTTAGTGTTTATATGAGTCCACACTCAAGAGTGTTAAATTAACACTGGGGATTTTGCTGTGTATCCTTAATAACCTGACAAGTTATGTTAACCCAAACCATTTGAGGAAACCAATTGCCTTAAACCATTTAAGTACTCTGAACTTAATTCAGTTGAGTTCACTGAAAGAAGATGGACATTGCAATTAAGTAATTAAGTGATTAATTGAGTGATAATTGAGCTTTAGTGATGAACACCTGCTGTTAACAAACAGAATTACTAAAGAAAAGAGAGACAGGAACAACAGCTGACTTCAGACACAGCCTCACTCAAACCTGACAAGTTATGTTAACTCAAACCATTTGAGGAAACCGATTGCCTTAAACCATTTAAGTTGAAAAAACTAACAGTTATGAGTACTCTGAACTTAATTCAGTTGAGTTCACTGAAAGAAGATACGCATTTCATATAAAGTGATTAAGTGATTAACTGAGTGATAATTGTTTATTAGTGATGAACAGCTGCTGTTAACAAACAGAATCACTGAAGAAAAGAGAAACACAAGAACTACTACAACTGACTTCAGACACAGACTTAGATGAAATCAACTGAAATAAAATACATGAAATCTCTCAAGATCTGATTAAACAACCCCACAAACAGCATCACCAGCTCCACTTATTAATAACCAGACTGACTTTATTTCTGTCAGACGTCTACAGAAGATCTTATTGAGAATGAACTAAGGTTTAGATGTTGATTTATTGTTTCATTTGAAGTAACCATGTTAGAGATCACTGTTTGTATTAGCTGGGCTCTTGACCCTTGATTTCTGTCTTAGTCTTTTCTTTGGCTGTTATAACCATGTGTTTCTAAAACACATTTGTTGTACTTCAAAAGCCCAGCTGAAATACCATCAGATCTTAACCTGTATCTAGGTGTAGGTTGTTATACGTTTCTAGTAAAAGTGACACCAAGTACCAGTAGTACTGTGATAATCAGTTAATATAAAGATGACTTTCTAAACATTTTGCAAACATAAATTTTTCTTCTTTGCCAGTAGCTGGTCAAACACGGACATTAATAATCAGATTATTAACCTCTACAATGGTGGCGAAAAAACATGATGCAATGCATGCTGGGTACTATCATAGTACAAAACTCATCCATGGCTCCCAGCATGCTCTGCAGCATTTTTTTTTTTTATGGTCACCATTGTTGAGGTTCATATGCTGATTATTGATGTCTTTGTGTGACTATTTGACACTATAGAAGACTGCACTATTTGAAAAGTCATTCAGCTTAATTGATTATAACAGAACCACTTCCTCTTAGAATCAACATTACTATAATCAATCAAATTACACAACACCTATTTCTTCAGAGATTAGACTCCGTACAGTTCAATAATTGATGATTGTCACCACCAATATAAAGTATAACAACCTACACCTAGGTGCAGGTTAAGACTTGATGGCATTTCTTCTGGGCTTTTGAATTACAACAAATGTGTTTTAGAAACACATGGTTATAACAGCCAGAGAAAAGACTAAGACAGAAATCTAGGGTCAAGAGCCCAACTAATACAAACACTGATCTGTTTGTGGGGTTGTTTAATCAGATCTTGAGAGATTTCATGTATTTTATTTCAGTTGATTTCATCTAAGTCTGTGTCAGAAGTCAGTTGTAGTAGTTCTTGTGTTTCTCTTTTCTTCTGTGATTCTGTTTGTTAACAGCAGCTGTTCATCACTAATTCTCAATCAGCACTTAGTTAATCACTTAATTACTTGAATGCAAAGTTTTAAAACTTATATGGTTTAAATCAAGGCAATATGTTTACTCAAACGGTTTGAGTTAAGTTTACTTTTTAGGTTTTAAACAAGAACCATGGCAGATGAAATAGTAAAATGACAGGCAGTGGCTATTTGCACTAAGAGCAAATAGCTATAGATTCTATGTTAAAATAGCAGGATTTTCTGCTATTTAAATTACTTATTGCAAATAGTGGCAATTATCTGCACCTCAGTATTGTAGTACATTATAAAACAGTCTGAAATAACTTTTTGTGTGTAAATCATAATTTTAATTCAGATTATTAAATGGATGCAACCTTATTGGGACAATAAAAACTTTTTTATTATTTCCTTAATTTTTATTGAAAATGAATGTTTTTCTGATGTGATTTGAAATTTGAGAAGGGAGAAAAAAAAACTTTGTCAAAAGGCAGATTCGAACCCAAGTCAATTGATCAAATTGTGAACAACAGACGTTTTACCATCTGGGCCACTAGAGTCAAACAACTGTGCTTAACCTGCTGTAATTTTGACTAGCTCAAAAAGAAATATATAAGGTGCCATTAAAGTGTATTACAATTTAGACAGTGAAGTAAAGTGCAACAGAATGTTAATATATTGTAAATAAAGTTGTTTTAATGCATGCACGACAGCAAGAGGACATGTGGATGATGCTGATTGCTTGCTGAGGGAGAAGACATCACCACATATGTGGTCTGGTTACATGGTTTCACCCAGTCTAATGTATGGTGCTAGTTGGTATTATTTATTAAAGAGACCCAGCTTAAATTTAAAGCAGATAATATTAAGAATTTGACTTTTTTTTTTTTAACCTTTGTCGCACAAAGATCAAGATTCAGTGTATGACTCTCAACAATGGTGACATGCTTCATGCAGCAATGTATTCTGGGTACATCATACAAAACTCATCCATGGCACCCAGAATGCATTGCGGCATGAAGCATGTCACCATTTTTGAGATTCATACACTAATTCTTGAGGTCTTTGTGTAGCTAAGCATTCAAGGTTATAAAGAGGTTCCTGAAAAAAATAATAAAAAAAAATAGATCAAAACGTATATGATATAAATCTACAGGATCCTATGTGTTGCAACACATTTGCTATAGTCACTTTGCAGTAAATTAGTAGCATAGACCATACTCCAGATAAAACAAGTTTAACAGATTGCTACATGACAAAATTTTTAACATCAGCAAGAAACCCACATCACCTGATGATGTTTTTAAATTCTCATCTTTTTTTGCTGTGACAAATATAGTTACAGCAGTTAAACAAAAAGTAACATTGAAAATATAAAGCTGACCACTATAATGGCGACATAAACATAGTGATTTTCGTCTTTGTTGATTCTGCATGTTAACATCAGGTCTCGTCAATAATGATCAATCATCACTCAATTAATCACTTAATTATCTATTTAACTTTAACTCTGCTTCAGTGTTAATTTAACACTCCTATTTTAACACTTTCACACTCTTGAGTGTGGTCTCACATGTACTCCCAGCAGAGTTAATTTCACTCAGATTTTTTTGCTGTCTAGTTTTACATGTGGATAATAATTTTCGGGAACCAAATTAAACATAAATTGTAATCTGTATCTGCAAATACAGCGTCCCTGGGAAAGCCAAAACAAAGGTGATTGGACTCTGAGATTAAAATAACAGCGTTTCGACGACATGGCGACAAACACAAACGCAGCTCTTCCTCTTCTCCGTCGGAGCGCAACAAGGCCACGCCCCATTTTTGTGTATTCATGTGGGCGGAGGTTAGTCAAAAAACTGTTTTAGTGACGTCCAAACATGTAGTCCAAACAGGTCATTTGTTTGTAGGCGAATCCTATTAAATAAAATATCTCGCTTGGCATTGAACTTTGAGCTTTAGAACTTTACAGATATTATTTATACTCTAACAACAAAATTACACACTAACTAAAGTTTAAAACAAGGGATTACGAAAAACTGGACCTTTAATATTCCACTGTTTCTACCTTGTGGACAAACTAATTGGTCCCAAAACAATTCATGACCTTCTGCAGCCTGAACACGCAGTCAGCTGAATAGCTGGTTTACAGCATTAGCTTAGATAAGTTTTTTTATCCTTAAGAATTTTTAATTTTTATAATTCAATTTAATTTGTTCAGTGAACCACTGATTCCTGCTCAAAAAAAAAAACAAAAAAAAAAACATAGAAACCAATACAGAAATTCTAAATGTTTCCAATACAAATTGCATTACAAACATTATAAACCATCAAATATTAACCAATAAAACCATTAAAATGGTGTCCTGTAGTGTATTTTGTGACATAATTATTCCTTTACCCACAGGGACCATAACATTTTCCATTATATCAAATACAATTCCCATTATAACCAGTAAAACCATTACAAATTATATGATGGGTTATATTGGTATTTTCTTTCTTTCTTTCTTTCTTTCTTTCTTTCTTTCTTTCTTTCTTTCTTTCTTTCTTTCTTTCTTTCTTTATGTTTGTAAAGTTTCCCCCTGCTATACAAAATAAAAACATACCAAACGTCACTTCAAATCTGAGGAACATAAACCATAATTTCTGGTTTATCATTACACACCTTTATGCAATTCGTCACGGGCAGTGGTTGTCCATTGTGTGTTAGTTATATCAGCCAAGACATCTGAAAAAAATTATAATGAATACAAAAGAATGAACATTTGAAAATAGCAAAAAAATAAAAAAAAAAATAAAAAAAAAATCACAATGGCAGGAATCATTTATGTCATCAGCATATGGATGTTTGTGCGATTGATCGGGACACATGAAGGGATATGACGTCTAAATAAGCTCTTAATCACTGTGTGACATAACATATGTCACATAATGAAATATAAAAACTTGTTTCGCATCTTCTGTGTTGATTTTAGGAGGATTTACACACAAAAAAAGTCAAATGTTTTATTTGCACCCACAGTTTTAAACTCTTAGAAATGGATAAAAGCCTAGTCAGGTTATCCAAATATTTATTCGACCAACATAAGTCTGCTTGTGTGTAAAATTAATTTACAACAACAATGCAAAAAGGCAATAACAAAAAAAGGTTTATACTTACAAAGCACAACAGAGATGATATTGTGTGCTCTTGAAACAACTGTCATGGAATATGAAGGAATCAACACAGGTGAATAAAATGAAATATTACAAAATTTATAAGTCTACATAATTTTCAAACAATTCTTAAACTTCAATGAGTTTGTAACACTACGTTCATCATCTGACTGAAGTTCATATTATAAATGTTTCCTGTGAACCAGCCTTTAAAAATACATACTTTTACGAAGAGAAGAGACCATTGTCAATGTTGAAAGTCCAGTTTATTTCAGAGGACACGTTTCCTTTACAGAAAATAAATGAATGCATAAATTAATAAAGCAAACAAGGTTTGGTATTGACTTGTGTTTGTTTCATGATTGTCCCTAACACAAAATAAAAAATAAAAAAACATTTCAAAAGAGTTTTAAATTCCCAAAAGCACCGTACAGATTGTAGGGGGAAAAACTATAATGCCAGTTTCCCAAAATATTGTGCAGAGTAATTGCTAAAGATCTCCAAATATGGTAAATGGCTTGACCTGGTTAAAGCCCAAATAATTCAACTTATAACTATACACAAATCACACATCATCATTACATTAATACACATCAACACATGCTGCAGTGGGTTTGATTTACAGATACTGATGATGATCATTATGAGCAGAAAAAATATTTTACCTGATATAAGCTGATTTTCAGTTATCCTCATCTGACACGACTGACCACTAACTGAGATACTATTGTGTGTGTTAATATGTTTGACATTTGATCCTACATCCAATGTTCCTCCTCAGAGGCAAATGCAAATTTCAACATAAAAAACTCACATAAATATATTTGTTCCCTGTCAGTGACAAACATTACATCCCCATATGGGTATTTCCTTGTTTTGTTTCTGCTTTAAATAATTAGGGTATTTTTTTGCTCAAGGCAATTCATGGACTGTAATAGAAAATGTTTATTATAAACAGAGGTGAACCAAGGTGAAGTGGGCTCCCCAGGCAAAGATAATAGATGAGGCTCTTCTAAAAGATTATTTTGTTAATATATTTTCATTACCTAGATATATGTTTACACAACATACAAAAAAAAGTAGTTATAAAACGTAGTATAACAAATTGTTAATTTTTTAAAATATTAATCTTCATCTTTATGGCAGAAGATACAACCCTTAGCAAAAAGTAGTATACTTCAAGTTTATTTTATTAAGTTTACTTAAGTAAAGTTCAAGTATACTTTTAAGTATACTTTATGTAGCAAAGTGTTCTAGTGTTCTAGTAGTATAATTGTAAGTGTACTGTTTCAATACTCCTTGGGACTAAATCGGCCCACTTTCTAGTATATAAAATATACTTTAAGAATAACAGTAGCAAACTTTGAGTACACAACTAGTTTACCTCTATGTTTGTAGTTTGTACTGCAATTATAATAAAAGTGAACTTGATTTGCTGATAGTTTACTAATTAAATACTTTGTACACTTATACTGCAAGTATACTCATAAGTTTTCTTAAAGTGAAATTTATATCATACTTTAAGACTACTATGTCCCTATTTAGGTTTTGAATTTGTATAAATTTTGTTACAAGAATATCTGAGCTTGCAAAACATACAAAGAAAGAACAGTGTATCTGCTTGTAAACAAAAACATTTCACTCTAGCTTCATGCATTCTTTTTAAAAACACTTTAATGTGGGTAAGTTACAAAAAAAAAGTTGATAGATGCAGGCTACACACACTTTAACTTCACAGAAATCCTTGCAAAATTCCAATCAAACAACGGATGAGGAGATTTCTCTAAAGAGCAATTGATGACATGGCTGAGAAGAAAATATTTAAGTGTAGGTATTATTATGGTTTTTATGACCTAGATGTACATTTTACCAGTTGTTATCTACAGTTTAGTGATTGATATCTCAAACATAATAATACCGGTTAGACGTTGGATTTTGGTTGAAAATGAAAATCGGGTTGACGTCTTAATCCAACGACTGTTTGACGTCAAGCTCAATGTTGGGCAGATGCAGAATTTTGACTGGAATAACCCCCATCCCCCCCCCCCCCCCCCAAAAAATAAATAATTACTAACCAGTCTGACTTTATTTCTGTCAGACGTCTACAGAAGTTATTTTTGAGAATTAACAGAGGTTTAGATGTTGATGTTTTATTTGAAAATGTTTGGTTACCATTATTATGATCAGTGTTTGCTTTAGTTGGGTAGTTTGACTCTTGGCTTAGTAAATTTGTGGTTCCTGTAATAGTGTTTATGAAAACACATAATTTGTTATAATAGGAGCCATAAACAAACATAATATATATATATAGTCTTCATCCTCATGAAGAAAAATGGTTGAGATAAATTATTTTTATTGTCATTGACCCAAAGTGGTTATTTACTATTAATAAACAATATTCAAGATACAATATTTTCCTCAGACAAGACATTCTGAATTTAAATTTTACAGTTTGGGAGAAAAAGCTTTCGAGACACATGGACATCAATAATCAGTATATGAATCTCAACAATGGTGACATGCTTCATGCAGCAATGCATGGTGGGAGCCACCATGTATAAAACGCATGGCTCCCATTATGCATTGCTGCATGAAGCATGTCACCATTGTTGAGATTCATACGCTCATTGTTGATGTCTGTGTGTGTCAGCGTAGGTTACGTTTTCTGAGCTCATGTTTGTTAAGAGATCTTAACTGATTTTTATAATACTGCTGGCTCTCATGTGGCAGAAACACAGGGTTTGTAATATGAATGTACTAATGGAACAATGTAATTGTTAGATTAAAAAACAACAACGAATCAGGTTATTTCATAATGATTGTAAAACCATTAACAGGTAACAGCCATCACTTGATCTCATGTCACTTTAGCTTTCTTTGATGCTGCAAACATGCTCAACAAACAAACAGTCACATCAGCCACAATAGCCAAAACATATAATAAGTGTTAACCCTTTTGAGTCGATTAACGCATATATGCGTTTTGAGTCATTTTCTCCTGATAACCCCGGAAAATAACTTAAATTACACTCTCAGTTTTAATCGTACAGATAAGAGCAATACATCAATCGAATCTGTAAAGGGTCTAGTTTTTTTTGGATACAGACATAATAACAAAAAGCCTTTGTGCACTTATAAAATAAAGATAACAAACAAGGTGCGCTGTCTGCAGCCTTTGTGTGCGCTGATCATCATGTACAAACACGTCATTAAAATGAACTGTAACTTCGTGAAAACTTAACGAAGAGACATGAGAGAGATATCTATAGAAAGCCTGACATGTCTACTTTTAAACCAAACAAGTGATGCCGAAAACAAATATTCTGAGATAAAGTAATCCATATGAAAACAACGCGATGTCTGTTTTTCATGTCTCCCTTCATTATATCTAATGTGACGCTATTCAGATTCAAACTGAAGCGCGCGGCTTGAATACACCCACACAGAAGAAAAAGCAGCCAGACTGTTCTTCAAGTTTTTATTTTATTTTACTGTTTGCTTCACGATGAGAGGAATAAGACATAAATCACTCTAAAAAAGATGTGATGTGGTTGAGGATTTGAGAAATGGATTTCCTCAGAAAAAAGAATGAAGCACTTTATTCAGCAGAGATCATAAACATGAGTAAGTCTCTTTTTATTTATTTATATACTTATACTAGTTTTCACATAACGTGTAAACATTTTACTAGTTAGACTTTTTCCAAATACTTTTTCCAAACTATAATTCCTGACTAAATGTATAATCAAGTGAAACATTATGAAGTTTCAATAACAATATACAATACTATACCATTCAAAAGCTTGATGTAAATAATATAAATATGACAAATAGAGAAAACTCTAACAAATGTAAAAAAATGCAGTTCTTTCAAATTATTCCCCTAAAAAAAAAAACAGAAAAATATTCTCAGCTCTTTTCAACATTAATTATGATAAAAAATAATAATGATGATAATAATAAATGGGGTTTTTTTGGTAGAAAATAAGATTGTTAAAAGGATTTCTGAAGGATTGTGTGACTGGAGTAAGGATGCCAAAAAAATTGTTTGAAAGTAAGCTTTGATTGTTCCTAATAAACTGTTTAACTGCTCCCCCAAGTGGATATTAAATTATGTTGTGGGTAATTAAATATATTCTTAATAAACTACAAAAATAAAATTATATACTTTTATTTTGTTCTCACATTCTTTCTTGTAACTCCTCACTCACCAACTCACAGTGGCACAGCTGAATGAGAGGCTCATTATGCAGCTCATTGTGAAGGTCTTTGTCTTCTGTGGTGTAAATCACAATGATATTCATGATAGTTGACGCCTACTCACATATCCCAGCAGGCACAGTACATCAATGTGACTTCAGGAAGACGTTGGACTCCAACTAATCCAATGTCAGTCAGACGTCATATTTTGGTTGAAAATGAAAGTCGGGTTGACATCTAAACCCAACTTTGTTTGACGTCAAACTCCGACATCAGACAGACGTTGAATTTTGGTTGGAATAAGCACCACACTGCAACAAAGGGTGAAATGCATGGCAGCACATTAAATATCTCAAGATCTCAGCAGAGAAGGATTAAACAACTCCACAAACAGCATTACCAGCTTTACTTATTATTAACCAGACTGACTTTATTTCTGTCAGACATCTACAAAAGCTCTTAATGAAAATTAACAGGGGTTTAACACTAATGTGTTTAATTTCCATAACATATAACAGTTAAACACCATAACAGTGATTAGTGTTTCCATTATTTGGGCTCTTAACACTTATTATATCTTTTTTCTTTGCTGTGACAGTTGTGTGTCAAGCACATTTGCAGCATCAAATAAAGCTAATGTGACATGAGATCAGGTGATGGCTGTTATCTGTTAATGGTTTTATAATCATAAAATAACCTGATTCACTGATGTTTTTACATTCATATTACAAACACTGTGTTTCTGTCACATGAGGTCCAGTGGTATTATAACAATCAGTTAAAATCTGTTAAACATGAGCTCATAAAACTTAACCTACGCTGACACACACAGACATCAATCACTCCCAGTATGCATTGCTGCATGACATGCTTCATGCAGCAATGCATGCTGGGAGCCATGAGTTTTATACTATGGTGGCTCCCAGCATGCATTGCTGCATGAAGCATGTCACAATTGTTGAGATTCATATACCGATTATTGATGTCTATGTGTCTCAAAAGATTTTTCTCTCAAAATGCATTGTATGTCTGATCTGAAAGAAAAAAGTATTGTTTCTTGAATTTTGTTCATTAACAATTGGGTCAATGACAAGAAAGATTATCCTCAATAATTTTTCTACATGATTATGAAAACTACCAAACTAGTCAAACTACCCAACTAAAGCAAACACTGATCACAATAATGGTGACCAAACATTTTCAAATAAAACATCAACATCTAAATCTCTGTTAATTCTCAAAAATATCTTCTGTAGACGTCTGACAGAAATAAAGTCAAACTGGTTAGTAATAAGTGAAGCTGGTAATATATGTACTGCCATGCATTTCAACGTTTTTTATGATTTTTTGTGGGGGTGTTTATTCCAGCCAAAATTCAGCATCTGCCCAACGTTGGAGCTTGACGTCAAACAGTTGTTGGATTTAGACATCAACCTCTAACGTCTAACCAACTTTGGAGTCTACATCCTGTGCCTGGTGGGATGAATTTTACCAACAAAAAGTGTCTTTGAAAAATTAAATCAATATATTGTTTCCTGTGAGTGAGTGAACAAGATGATTTAGATGATTCACTTAATTTAGAAAGAAAAATTCTAGGCTACAAGCTCCAGTTCTCAACAGTCCCGGGAACCAATGTTATGTATGTGTTTTAAGGCCTTATTCAAGTGATTTAACATTTTTAGTTTTTCACTAACCATGCATAACATTTTTTTTTTCTCAAAAATACAATCATGTACATGCATGCATTTCACATATTATTATAGACCAGTGTTTGCTGATTACAGTGATATTAGACTTTACCCATTTAGATATTTATAAGAAACTGAAAAAAGCACAAATATCAGGACATGACAAAACTTCTCCAGGCCCCAAAAATGTGCTGCCATGCATTTCACCCACTGTTGCAATGTGGTGCTTATTCCAACCAAAATTCAACATCTGTCTGATGTCGGAGTTTGACGTCAAACAAAGTTGGGTTTAGACGTCAACCCGACTTTAATTTTCAACCAAAATATGACGTCTGACTGACATTGGATTAGTTGGAGTCCAGCGTCTTCCTGACGTCACACTGATGTACTGTGCCTGCTGGGTGGTGTTTCTTTTTCTTCTTCACTTGTGTATTTAGGAAAATTTTGTACAGAAGCTACTACTAGCATACTAGCACCCTCTACCATAAAACAATGAAAACACAGATTCTAGGAGTATAGCTCAAATATATTTATATATTAAATTAACCCTTTTGTGAACCACTTGGCTGAAAAGCTTAAAGCTTCATGAGGCTTCATCTTCCCATCACTACTAGATAGATGCAGGCAGGTAGTGATGGGAAGATGAAGCCTCATGAAGCATTAAGATTTTCAGCCAAGTGGTTCACAAAAGGGTTAATTTCTGGAAACTTAATTTGCTCACAATACCACCTGGTGTCCAATGAGTGTAAAACAAGCAGATATATTAGAGACAGAGATGTAAAGTCCAGGGGTCAGAAAGTAAAAGTCCTGCCATATTTTTGTTCCACCCATGAACTCAGCAGCTGATTTCACCAGAGGAGGAGCCAAGTCATTCCTTTCAAGTCACAAACTAGTCTCAAATCAAATCCCAAGTCCTCAAAGAGTTAACGTCAATGAGATTATTAAATGATGATTGTGCATTAGTGATGAACACATGTCATTATTGTGTGTTACAGAGGATCAGATGCTGATATTTTATTGGTTAAACTGATGCCACCATCATGGAGATCAGTGTTTGCTTCAGTTGGGCTCTTGATCTTTGTCTTATTGTGATAGACATTTCTTTGTAATAGTACATGTGCTGTTACAAAGCAGTGCGATCAGTTCTGTGCAGAAAAATATTACTAGCTGGATTTACATGATGAAGTAATTCTTAGGCATCAGCCTGTTTTTTTCCAAAACAATTTTATTTCATTTAACATATGTTAAGTTTTAAAATAACCTACCTTGTGGAACTGCCACATGCAAATGAACCATTGGTTTAATAGTTACAATGAATTAATTTGAAATCTAATGTATGTAATGACTACATATATTTTGTTTAACTCTTGTCCTACTAAGACGCACAGACATCATGACCCAGCATATGAATCTCAACAATGGTGACAATAAACAAAACGCTTCAAGCTGAAGTGCATGCTGGGTAACACCATAGTTAAAACTCCCATCATGCACAGTAGCATGAATAATTATTGTCACCACTGTTTTTGTAGTTCAGAAATAGCTGTACATCATGTAACAAACCAAAGAGAGACACCCTCATTGTGTTCATTTAAATGTTTTAGATAAAAAAGAGCAATTTAATTTGCTATTTCAAGCTTTTAATTCAGCAATGTGTTAATGTTTACTATGTAACACAACCGCAAGTGTTTAAAAGCAAATTACTTTCTATTATTAACCCCTTACTAGTAACCCCCCTTTTTTTGTCATGGAGTCAGAAATGACATACCCAAAATAAAAAGGTTTTTGCTCATGATTCTTTCTGACTAGATACATAATCAACCTTTTTTCACAAAGCTGACACTTCAAAGTTTACTGTTCAGGAATCAGAATGTAAACTCTCCTGTATATTTTGTATGTGTGTTGCATTTGCAAAACTCCCCGATTCATTGTTCTATTGTTCTCACCAAACGAGTCTTTCACACCTCCGCCAGGTATGACACACTATCAGCATTATTCTTTTATCATTATTATTTTGTTTTTATTCCACCTTTATTACCCTTTATTGTGGTTTTTCAGGCTTTACAAAGACACAAAGCAGGGATCTCACTTCAGTCTCTGTTTTGCATTTAGCCCTTATTTATCAAAAGTCTTACTATAAAAATACAACAAAACATTTTCTTATGACCTTACGTGAATTATTGTTACAAAAATCCATTATGAAGAAGAAATGCACCTGCTATTAGTAGCATTAGAGCTAACGTTACCATCAAGCTACATCAGACAATTTATGAAATTATAAGTACACTTTTACTCAAAACTCACTTTAAACCCTGATCGAGTGTTTATAATAACTTCCTTTAGCGATCAGGGGTGGAATTTGGTCGTTTACTGTTGTAAAAATATGTTATTTGTAGCCTTTTTCATCGCTGCACAAGTTAGCATTTCAGATGTACATTTTCGATATAAAAACGCCCCAGATCTCAAGAAAATCTCATATCAAGCTTTACTATCGTAATCGCAGGTTTATTATTCGGACATTTTGTGTGTACAGAGGTGTTTCAGTGTTTTTATGATAAGATATGAACCAGGAAGTGCACAGGAAGCATGTGACACGATGTGGCAGCGTCCGGTTATGACACTCTAAGATTGACAATGGCGAAGGACAAATCGGAGTCTGAGTGACACACAGCACGAGCTCACACCACTGCACACACACACACACAGATCGCTGGGAGAGGCTGTTGATCATCAGATCGTATAAATAAGTGGAAAATGAATAGAAATTACGATTCTGTTTGAAGAACTATGAACTAAACATCAGTAAATATATCCATATATCTCCGCAGATATGCATCTTTTGTCTATAAATCCTTATTGACGCTGTTCAGTGAGTCTATGTGAACACAAATAAACCGCTGCTGACGTGACTGAATATGAATGAGTGGAGAATTTCTATTCAAAATGTGGCATAACATGGATTTATTATTTTGCACTCCTGACATAAATCACTAAATATCTGTCACTGTAACAATGCTGTATCAAAATATTGGTCAAACATCGAAGCTAGAGTCTTTAATCTTTCAAGTGATACACAGTTAGCCCAGATCAAGTAAGAGAGTGATTTTTAACGTGCTGTGAAAGTGAAACGATAATAAATTGGGGGCGTCAGCGATGTTTGCACGCATAGGGGTTAAAAGGGTCAAGAGCCCAACTAAAGCAAACACTGATCTCCATGATGATGGCATAATTTTAACCAATAAATCATCCGATCCTCTGTAATTCTCAAGAACAGCAGGTGTTAACAGCATCACTACTGTACAATCATCATTTAATTAGTCACTTAATTATCTCACTAACTTTAACTCGTTGAGGACTTGGGATTTAACTTGAGACTCATTTGTCTCTGAAGGAATAACTTGGCTCCTCCTCTGATGAAATCAGCTGCTGAGTTCATGGGTGGTACAAAAATATGGCTGGAATTTTACTTTCTGACCCCTGGACTTTACACCTCTGTCTGTGATATATCTGCTTGTTTTACACTTGTTGGCCACCAGGTGGTATTGTGAGCAAATTAAGTTTCCAGAAATTAACCCTTTTGTGAACCACTTGGCTGAAAATCTTATAGCTTCATGAGGCTTCATCTTCCCATCACTACAGGCGAGGTGAGTTTTTATGAGGGCTGAAGCTAAACTCTGCAGGATAGTGGCCCTCCAGGACCGGAGTTGCCTATCCCTGATGTAGAACCAAGTAAACTTGTGAGAGGGCTCGAAATTAACCAGAGGTGAGAAAATCTGGTGAAATCAGCTGCTGAGTTTATGGGTGGAACAAAAATATGGCAGGACTTTTACTCTTTGGCCTTTCACTGATTTTCACCTTTCCTCAAAGAGTTAAAGTTAATGAGATGACTAATTAACTAATTAAATGATGATTGTGCATTAATGAATAACACCTGCTGTTATTGAGAACTATAGAGGATCAGATGTTGATGATTTATTGGTTAAAATGATCCCACCATCATGGAGATCAGTGTTTGGTTTAGTTGTGCCAGATCTCTCTCTGTAGCTCCTCATGTATTGCTGTGGAGAAAATAAATCTGTGATATACGAAGCACATATAGTCACACTGAGCTGGTTTACTTATATCTCAAATAATGTTTTTTTATGTTTTCAAGCTTAGGTTTTGAATGATGCCAGTGAAATAATCCCAGTGAAACCATACACCATACACACAAACAAAGCATTGTTCTAATATTTATTATTGGGAATGAATTTTAAATTTGTGTAACAAATACAGAAATCTGAACTCCAGTGCATTTTAGACACACACACAGATATCAAGAACCAGCATATGAATCTCTACAACGGTGACAATCAACAAAATGCTTCATGTTGTAATACATTAAAGACTCCCATAATGCACTGCAGTATGAATAAATATGATAAATGGTCATGGCTAAATGCCTAATCCCAAACTGTGTTTATATTTTTCCTTATTATTGAATAATTTTGATGCATTTACGTAATGAGATTTCTTTCTTTTTTGTGAAAGTGACATACAGTTAAGTATGGTGACCTAAACTCAGGTTAAATCTTAATTTAATTATCACTTAATTATCTCATTAACTTTACTCTTTGAGGACTTGGGATTTGACTTAAGACTAGTTTGTGACTTGGAAGGAATGACTTGTTTCCTCCTCTGGTGAAATCAGCTGGTGAATTCATGGGTGGAGCAAAAATATGGCAGTACTTTTACTCTTTGGCCCCTGGATTACCCACCTCTGCGTCCCGCGTAGCACGTGCACGCACAATGTTTGAAGCCCAATTCATGCGTCCCACAAATTGAGATAGGGATGCACCGAAATGAAAATTCTTGGCCGAAACCGAAAACCGAAAAAGAGAAAACCAAGGCCGAAAACCGAAACTGAAACACCGAAAGAAAATATGCCAATTATTAGTACCATTGCATTTATTGCTATGACCGTGTACTAACTTTACTAAAATTAAGACATTGCAATTGCATAAATTAATATTAAAGTTTCAAAGATAATTACAATTACATAACTTATTTAAAAAAAAAAAACATAAAAATACATAATTACAAATTATGCAAATATTTATTAAGCACATTGCAACAATGCACAATAGAAAATAAAATTCAAACTAAAAATGTATCCCACTCATGTGTATATTTAATAATAATGTACAGGCCTACTGGCCTGCAGAAAGGTTTTAAAATGAACAGTTCTCTCATTAAAACAAAGTGCATTTAGGTGAAGTGAATTTAGGTGAAGTGCATTACTTCTCCAGTTGGCAAGACTCTTATCATTTCTGGGGATGGGGACTTATATATATATATATATATATATATATATATATATATATATATATATATATATATAGTAGCCTAAGAACAAAATAGCCAACGTATTATTATTATTTGAGGCACTTTCTTGCAGAATTCCACTGAACATATCAGACAACGATGGTGCATGCCACTCATCTGATGCAGAGACCAGTCTTTTTTTCTGCGCTCTGATCTGTCTCCTACGCCTGGCGCTTCTCCGTCTCCACGCGGGTTCTCCGCATCCAGCGCGGCCTGGATCATTTCTCGTGCGCGCTGCCTTATTTCCGCATCCAAGTAATGGTCTTTATAACGCGGATAAAGCACATTCGCGATGAAGTGCAGAGGATCCGAAAAATTCTCAGTGAGACGTGTGCTAACAGACTCTATAAGACTGTACTTTTCTTTGTTTTTACTTCGTGGTCCGTCTTAATCTCTTTGTTAGGAGACGCTTTAGTGCTGCGAATAAAGGAATACGAAGAGAGAGAATGTCCTCACTGGTGTGAAGTGAATGTCGCGTGGAGCTCGTGGTCTGCGCTATGCAGGTGCACGTGCAGGTCGCGGTTTCTGTTTGTGTCATCACAACATTTCGGCCGTGTTGTTTCGGTGATAAAAGTCTATCGGCCGAAAACCGAAAAGGCCATTTTCGGCCAAAAATTTTCGGTGGCCGAAATTTCAGTGCATCCCTAAATTGAGACTGTGTCACGCATAATCAATGCTTGCTCAAAAAAGTTTGGTCGCTCATCTATATCTGGAGTCATCAACCCGTCGATTGAAGATTTTTCAAAATCTGAGAAAAAAAGGTGGGAGCCTCCGGTGCGAGTTGGGAGGTGCAAGCCTCCACTGACTGCGCGCGCACCTCCCGAAACAGACGAGACATTTATACTTGACGCAACTGTTTTAGACTGAAAACCAGACCATACAACTGATTTAGACGTGGGTGCCGGTGTGATGAGATGTACTAATATCCGTCTGCTCAGGCATGATTGTTTTAGGCCTGTAATTGATTGATTATTGAGGTAATAGGGATGGCACGGTTCGCTGAAGAAAAAAAAACAAACCGTTTCTGTTGATGCATGCGCATTCTGGCTTCCCAAACATTACAAAAACATGAGAGAAAGAAAAAAAAAAAACCTGGACAAATCATTCACTCTTGTTCAACGTGAATGTTGTATATGAGCTGTAATTTATTCTTAAAGTGAATAAATTGTAATGAAAAATAAATAAAATTAAATAGCTAAAGTAAATCGTAAGTGGAAGTGCATTTGTCGATTCTGTCATAAGCATACAGTACATCAGCAGTTACACATGTTTAGGGGAATATGGCATTATTAATATAACATGTAAGTTGGTATGTGCTAGAAATCGGTAAACCACTATCAGTGAGTCTGCCCATGGGGTGGGGGCACCACCGCGCAAGGCAGTGTCCCACATTATCCCTCAGAAACATACCCGTTGTCCCCCCTTGGGCTTATTAGCAGGTGATCACCCTACATGTGACAGTTACACTTTAGTCAAATTGTAGATGAAAGTATTTCATATTTCAAAGCAGGATATTCCTCTCAAATTAGAATCAATAATTATATGAAGCTTTTTTTATTGGGGGGGGGGGCGTTTGTTAAAAAACATTTTCACAAATACAATTACTATATCGCAGTGTTTATTAAAGGGGGGGTGAAATGCTATTTCATGCATACTCAGTTTTTTACACTGTTAAAAAGAGTTGGATTCCCATGCTAAACATGGACAAAGTTTCAAAAATTAAGTTGTACGTTTGAAAAAAACTTTCAGAAACTTGTGACAAAACTCCTTCCGGTTTGTCACAAGTTTCGGAAAGTTTTTTTCGAATATGGCTCTGTGTGACGTTAGATGGAGCGGAATTTCCTTATATGGGTCCTAAGGGCACTTCTGCCGGAAGAGCGGGCTCCCGTATAGCAGAGCAATGAGAGTACAGACATTCACTGATCAGAGCGAGAGCGTAGCGAAATGTCACAAAAGAAGTGTGTTTTTGGTTGCCAGGGCAAGACAACCCTGCACAGATTACCAAAAAAAAAACAGCATTAAGGGACCAGTGGATGGAGTTTATTTTTACAGAGCATCAACGGAGTTGTGCAAGTGTTTTTGTTTGTTTGCATTTCGAAGATGCTTGTTTTACAAGCAAGGCCCAGTTTGACGCCGGATTTGCACATCGTTTATTTCTTAAGGATAATGCAGTCCCAACGAAAAAGGGTCACGATCGTGTGTTGGAACCGCAGGCGGTGAGTACAACTGCATATCTCTGTGTTGTTAACTTAGCTATCGGCGCGTAAGCACATCAAGTAAACAACATGCGATGTTGTCATCAAACTGCACTTTCCACATGTACAGCTTAAATTTTTTTTAAAAAAGACGACATAAAGTCATTTTCCAAAACCGCTAAGCAAATATATACAGTTTCAGTACATACAACATAGAGACGTCATTGCTGATGCTGCTCTTGTTCAATTTCAGTCTCTGGATCTGATTATGGATAATAAATATACGCTGAATCTGACTGTTAGCCATGGTTTGTTTTGGATGTTTTTTTCCTCACGGTAATGTCAAAGCTTCCAAACGCTCTCAACGCAAAAGCTTACTGGCGCTCGTGATTCTTTAGCTCCGCCCACACGTCACGCCTCCAGCCGGTCGTGTTTTTCCGGGAAAAATCAGTACAGACTATCTTTCTCTTATGAATATAATAAAACTAAAGACTTTTTGGAGTTATGAAGGATGCAGTACTCCTCTATAGGTACTCAAGATTAACAGGATATTGAGTGAAAACGAGCATTTCACCCCCCCTTTAAGACACAACTTTGTAACAAAAAAAATGCATTAAAATAATGAAACCTGAGTGAAAGCAAATATCAATCATCATTCATGTCTTTTATTACTAAAATACATGTCATATGACAATACAGATTCACTTTAAAATTTGACACATCAGCTGTTCCCTTACTTTAATAGATTTATGAAGGTAAACCCACTACAACTATAAAGCTGTGACACTCCATTCTGAAAATAAATTTAGCCATATGAATATATACAAAGGTAGGCTAACAAAGATAATATTTATATTCTGACCACAAACAAAATTAAGTGTTCAAGATTAATAAATGTATTAACTATTTGACACAAGCCTTTATATATTTAAAATTTAAAAATTGTACTTAAACTGTAAAGTGTAAAGTCATGTTTTTTTCCGTTCTCCATGCACACATGAAATAGTTTTCAGGAGGGCATTTTAATTTGCCGGCATTTATCAGAACCTTTTATGGATGCTGTCAAAATATGCTTGACTCCCACCACCAAGACAATCTTGTGTTTTTAAAAATAAGTACTGATGTAGAACATATAAGTGTTTAAAACTGTAATATCAAGAAAGGTGATCTGGGGTAATTCATTAAGATTTATACATCCTTAAAAATTGTTAAGGATTTACAGAAGTAGTCCTGACTTGGTCAAAACCCAGATTACTAAACTGTACATTTTAGAATTACATCAAATGCATAATAATGGCACTTCAGCAATATCTAGACATGATTCTGTAGTCCTCAGAGTTGTTTGGGTCCACTGCAAAGACATCTGACTAACTTCCTGTACTGCTGCCTGACCTGAACAAGAAGGAGACGAGAGGAGCTGAGTGACTTCATGAGATCAATACGACCTCTGAACTTATAAACAAGAATGAGTTTGTTTATAACAAACAGGTAAGAAACTACTTTACAGCCACTGTCTCTGGAGGTTTATTGGTTTATTTATAGAGTATAGATGGAAAAAAGTCTGACCTCATTATTGAGGACACAGTAGATCAGGAAGATGAAGGTTCCCTGCTGGGAGTTCAAGATCAGGAAGATGATCTCCAGCACCTTACTGCCATTAGTGAAGAAACCCAGAATCCAGGGGCAACCAAGAACTACACACTGAGCCAGTGTTTTAAACACCATGATCCTGCAGAGAAACAGAGACAGAAAGAGAGTTAATGCTTCTTCATTGTTATTTTACAAAGCATATAAATCATAATGTTTGTTACTTGGTTTGTTTCATCTGTGAAACTTCAGCATTCAGTTTTTTGAGAGTTGAGTTCAGAGTGATGACAATCATGACGAAGAGAACTGTGTTTAACTGCAGAATAAGAAGAAATTATTGAATTATTTAGTTATTTTTTCGCTTCAACAGCCCAAGTGAAAAACTGTAATATTTAGAACTTACTCCCAGTATGAAACAAATAGGACCTAGAAAACTCCAGATAAAACCTTTATCATGTTTAAGCCAGCAGCTGTTCAGAGGGGAAACAAATAATAACAGATTTAATTAGATAATACTATTTCATATGTTGAATGTTGATATCAGATTTGTCAATAAAAGCCTGTGTAAAAAACAGTTCTGAGCATTTTACTTCCTTCTAAACAAATTACTTTAAAAACAACAACAACTCACTCTTCACTGCCATAGCCTTCAGGAACCAGACCCATAGAAACACACACCACAACCAGAGCAACCAGATATCCAATCACACACAGGAATCCACTGCTAAGCACCTCCCTCTTTCTGGAGCTGATCTGTGAAAGGTTCTTCACACAAATGAAGAGCAGCACAGCTTCAATGAACATCCACACAAAGCCGGAGAGAAAGAGGAAGTGCAGAAGTCCTGAGATCACAGCACACAACACCTGGAGACCATGAGAGATGGTTATGATGATTCTCAGTGAGTCTGTGTTGAGCTGTAGGGCTCCTTCATCATTCTCACCTGCAGAGGACGTATGAGGCTCAGGAACTGCTGTGTGAGCAGAAACAGAAGGTGAGCCAACAGAAGACTGATGCAGATGTTGATTCGAGCCACATTATTCACTCCAGGACTCCACTGACAAAGGGCAAAGGTCAACAGGGCCAAAGTGAAGAACACCAGCCCCACGGACACACACACCAAATCCAACAGCTCCATTAGTGAGTCGCTCTGAGAAAACATGTGAGAGAACATGAGTACCAAATCTGTGCTGTTCTTCAGTGTTCACTAGAAATGTTCTGTACCTCTGACTGACGGCTGGTTTGCATGATTAGAGCGAATGTGGACAGATGTTCACAGGAACACACAGTGTGGCTGCTGTTGGACTTTAAAGCAGAACAACCATCTACAATCCACTCGCTGATATTCCAGTACACACAGAAAAGAGAACCGCTGGGATCAAACTCCTGCAGAAAGATGAAGAAAGTATCAGAACATTGAATATTAGATGTTTTCAGATGTTCATCAGTGCTCTGATAAAACAAAAGCACATTTCAGTCTCTCACTCTGATGTGTCTGAGGGTGAAGTTGACTGGTTTAGTTAGTTTAGTGTTGGTGGTTTTGGGAAGAGTAGCTGAGATCACAGTGGACATCATGGTTTTAATCGTGTCATTGGATTTGTTGAAGAAGTCTGGCTTCAGTAGATTCTCCATCATGTTGTAGCTCATGAAAGCCACAGCAGCTGATCCTGTGTGACAGAAACAGAAAAGCAATACTATGTTAAAACAACAATACAGAAAATTCACGAGTTTAAGCTTAAATATAATTAGCTGAGGTATGGTATGCGTATTTGGTGTGCTGTCCAGTGAAGGGCTCGGAGCTTGGGAATGGCCCAATCCTAGAGTACTCCGCTTCCCCGTCTAGGTTTAAAGTGAACTCGAAGTGAGGAGATGGGGTGGAGGAGGGATGCTGATAAACCGTCTATGGATAGAGGTAAGTCAGCTGTATTTATACTATGGTATTCATTACTTGATTGTGGTTCACCACTGTTGATTAGGCTATGTATCTGACGTGCTCCTCCCGAACCTGGTTACTAAAACCTCATTAAGTACACTGTAAACCCTAATGTTGTCTTGACTTAAAAAATCAAATAATGTTGCCTAAACATTACTTAAAATTAAGCATTTTGGCCCTGTCACTTAAAAATATGAGTTAATTTAACTAATTTACTTTCAAAATGAATAAACTTAAGATTTCAAGTGTTGTGAGCTCAAAATCATGAGTAATCCATTGAAAAAAAAAAAAACTCAACGTCACTCTGTTCTTCCTTTAATGTGATTGGCCATGGGAGGAATTCTGCCTAGCAACAAGAGAACAAAAGCACTGATTGGTGGATTACAAAATTCGTCCTTTTGGTCTATTTGGTTGCTGAACTACATTTCAAGAGAAAGTTTTTCTTTGTGTACTCTGCTCAGTGAGTAAAATTATGTAGATAGAAAGTTGTTTTGCATGATTTCTACTAGTGAAATATGTTAATTTAAATCCTTGTGGTATGTGATTTTGAGATGGTATGATTGAAACGACAACTTAAGTATTTGATGCAGTGGCCCAATCGTTTTCCTTTGAGAGAAAGAACATGGCATCAAAAGTTACTGCTTAACTCGTTAGACCCATGATTTAGTGGTTATATTAAGTTATATTTTTATTTTAAAAAATTTAATTACACTATAACATTTTATAATACTTTCAGTGTTGTTCCTGGCGATCCCAATGAGATCGATGTCCACAGAAGAATTTTTCGTGTCGAGTCGAGGGATTTTATCTAAGGTGACCCGAGGTCCAACCATGAAGATTCGACCCTCTGAATAAACACAAACAAGAACATGCTACAGTAAATTATTTACAATATTTATGAAAGCCCACTTCACATAAATGATTTATTGTATATGCATATGTTTGTTAAAGTGCTACACAGAACTCGGTGCACTATTGGCTTTCCGTCTAAAGCAGACTATCAGCTGTCACAGTCAAGAGCCATGAGTGAAATTGGCTTACTGTGTTTATAAGCTACATTTTTTTAAAGTATAAATATATATAATATTCCATAAAGATCCTGCTAATATGTGATGTATCACCCAGCCCCATTTCACACAGAACATTTTTTTTTAAATAAAGAGTTATTTATTGACATCAACGTCTCCATGTAAAACCTTCAAAATCCATTGAAACTTTCCATTCCACAAGAGGTTCTTTAAAGTGAAAAAATAACCCTAATCCTAGAACAAACTGTTAAATAAAATGTTTGTTTAGGGAGACAAAAATAAGTGTTCTCCAGCATCTCAGAAAAAATTCCTATTTGGGCAAAGGCATTTAAAGAAAAACATTAGAAAATTATTTAATAGAACTTATGACACACAGTGTGACTGATCCAAGAACATATCAAAAACACAAACAGAAATAGGTACTTTTACCTGTATTGGTGAGACTAATATTCAGCCAGTTTTCAGTTTCTGTTGGCGTCACCAGTGCAGACACCAGGCTCTCAGAGACCTTCAGATAAATGTTTCCATATGACACCAAGTTACTTTTATCTTCAGTGCTGACCAACTCTGAAACCTTTACCTGGGTGGCATCAACAATCTTCAAAAAGTTTTCTGCCGCCTAATCAAATACCAAAAGAGAGATTGCTGTAGAATGCAAAAGAGCAAGGAGTATTGAACCTACGGGACATTCTCAAGATACAATGACAAACCTGTCCCTTGATTTTATTATCATGGAAAAGGTTTTAAATAGTAAAGAAATCCCAGTAAAAGGCATATGTATAAATACAAATAAAAATAATTACTTGAAAATATTACTGTCGGAAAACCCTCTTATTTATAACTAAATAAAAATTATTATTATTAGGAAGATTTACTTTTTATCACTGGTTACATTAATCTTATAAACTTGTGTTTTGGTAAATAAAAGTTGTAGAAAAGTACTTACAAGGTCAAAGTTTGGGGGAAAAAGAGAAGGTTCAAATGTGCATATGGGGATTTTTTTTTTTTACCATGTTATAGATTTTTTAAGGATTGTTTTTTTTTAACTCTGTCATTGGTGTTTATGACGCTTGGTGCAGGTTCGAGAGCGTGTGAACGGAGTAAGGCCAGTGACACGAGTGATAAGAGCATCACACCGGTCTAGAGTCCCACAGAGGAGCTCCGGAAGGATAAAATGAGGAATGATGACAGCATGAGAGGAGAGAGCACCAGGACTATTTTTGTTTGAGTTTAATTATGTTTCATGCTGCATTAATCTGAGACGGTGTTTATTTCATATGATTACATTTATATTAAATGTTCACTGGCTCCGCCTCCTCCTTCCCTGATCTATGAACATTTCTATTTGAATTTGTTTAAGAGCTTTCCCCTATATTGTTCAAGGGCAAGAAACATTACTTACTTCAGTAGACATCAGACCTGCCATATTTGCGATCTGGTCAACAAAATTCATAATGTCTTTTGCAGTGAGCTGCTCCAGAGGAATAAAAAAAAGAATAAAATAAAAACAGAATGAAAGAGAAATTGTTACTTTTTAATAATTTTATAACATTAATAGAGTAACAATCATCTTGTAGAAACTCATTCCCACATTCCCACTTGCACTGTTTGAAGTATTCATCGTATCTGGAAGGGAAGAATTGGGATCAATCATGAATAAAAACGCATATGACACACAAGGGAAGCATTGGAGGACAGTACTTTACACACCATTCAGGCAGAGGCAAGTATCTGCATTGCAACTACAGAAATTTGGAGGAGCTTCATAGTTGCAGTTGCTGCTGCAGTTGTAGGATCCGATCATGCAGGAGCATCCGGGACTCTGAGAGATGCAGGAATAGGCTTTGCAAGGGAGTTCATGGCAGTCCAGGTAACTGGAGGAATTTGTGCAGTAGCTTGTGTTCACCAGAGGAGAACAGTACCGGTGTCCTTGTGATTTGTAGATGGCTGCATTACTTCTGATAATCAGCAGCAGCAGTGCTAGAGATAAATCCATCAGTTACTGTATAAACCCTTCTACGTCACAGTATGTCTTCGATCATTAGAGAATTACTACACGCTAACAGTAACATTAACAGTATTTTACTGTAAAATTACATGAAATGTCTGGTTAGATCTTATAAAGTTTCTCCCTGTATATAGTACAGGAACTGTACTGATAGCCTATTCAAAGTTGTTTGGCGTTTTTCGTAGCGTTTTTACAATGTTCCACAGATAAAATTACACTTTTTTTTTTTACAGTGCAGTAAAATGTACTAATGGAAAGTTCATAGAGAACAAAAACTTCAAGAACTTCTTGCTAAAGTGCACAAGACTATGTTATGAGTTGTTTTGTTACACCTCACAATTAATTTCAACAATAACTAACCATTATAAAATGTATAAAACCATGTATAAAACCAAAACTTTTTATTCGGACCACAACCGGGGACACCCATTTTGATTTGTTCAAAGCTCAACAAGGCTATCAGCACATATGAGTTTTGCTCAGTTTGCATTCTTACATGAACATCTATGTTTCTGATTAGTATAGTAACATGAGGCAGAAGAGATAACTTACCAATCAAATGAAGGATGATGTTCATTTTGCTTTGCACTGACAACTCTCTGAAAAAGTGTCCACCGGTCTCCATCCACTGCTGTATCAAATTAACTGCTGTTTAACAAGCTAAAGGTGTCTACAAACTCCAAGGAAAATACATTTGCATTTTGTCATCTAGAAAACAAACGTCACATAAACAAAACAGTGGCTTTTTACCACTGTGCTTCTACCAAACATGATTTACATAATTTCAGGAACATGTCGAGCATCCGTGACATACCAATAAAGGCTTTTGTTGTTTGAAAGCAAATTTGAAATTTGAACAGTTCTCACACAATTAAATAAAGGGAAAGCAAGAGTTGGTGATTTAAAAAATACATTTACTGTTTCAAGCGTATTCATTTCTCTTGGCCTATAGACTGTTTCCTGAAGAGAAGAGAAAGTCTGATTGACCTCATTTTGAATGCAGTTTCAGTGTCTAACTACAATGCATTTAGGGGTTTTGTTGTGGTAAAGGTCTATTTGACTGTGACCTGATCACAGAAATGTTCTGTTCAGACCTGTGAGTTTCATTGTTGTACTGGTGAATGATCTGAGAAGCACTACTGATCTGTATTGCATGCGCTTGACAGGAAAGCCACCCAGTAAACGCCTTGCTTTCATGCTGATTTATAATCAACTACAGAGTTGTTGTAAGCCAAAACAACTGACAATCACAATGAACTGTTCCTAGGTCTGTGGATGTGGTCATTGAGTTTATCTAGAATGCTTGAGCCTTTGACCACACACATGCAAATGTACAGAATGACACACAGTTCACGTCATTACCAGTCAGCCACATAACCCTACATGTCATGTGACTTATGGCTTAAGCAACAGTCGATTTTTCACCTCTAAATCATCTACTATAATAAAATTAAATATTAACAATTTCAATTTTGCTTGCAAAATATTTAGCCAACATTCTGATATTACTGAATGGCTCTCAATAGAGAAATATCCTCTTTGCAGGCAGATGGTGTTGCCATTAATTTACAAGCACCATAAAAAAATAAAAAGTTATCTGTATTCTTTGTAAGCTTGCTCTCATCTGTGGTCTCCAGACTCTGTGACATCAGTGCACATCACACTATTTCAAACTGATCTAGAATCAGACAGCTCAGGTCACAGCTCATTCGCAAGCAGTTATCACAGGAAGCACATACACAGATCTCAGATATTTGAGAAAAGACTTGTCTACATACATTGTGCATTAAAGGAAGTAGATGCTTTGCAAGTATCTTTATGGGTGTTTTGCTGTAAATATTTAGAAAAGCATTTTTAACTTTGAGTTCCTCAATGTGACAAAGGCTTTTAATAGCCATCAAGACTCAAGGCAAGTAGTGACTAGAACTAGGAAGCACTGATGCAAAGTGGTCTACAGTGGAATATATCATGGTTTACACATTAACAATGAAGATCTTCTATAATTTGGTGATCTGGATTTGTCTGTCTGGTGAGTTCCCTCTGCATTTACATTGCTGTTTTGTCATGTTTAGTAACTTGTCTTCAGGATTCATTTATTCCTCTACTTAAAATGATCAGTTACTGGATTGATGGTGTTTGTTATGCCTCATCAGTGTTCAAGTAAAGTCAATAATCAGCCAGTTTCCTCCTCATGACATGTGCCAAACGCATCATGAGATGAACTGGATAATTCTGAACATGAAAACGGAGGGAACCAAAGTCATGTTAATACAACCTGAATCAGAATTACAGCTACTGCTACAATCTGTTGCTAGAATTTGAACAGAAAACTGTCTCTGCACAGTGTAAGATAATCACTGTATGTTTTTTGGGAATTACAAATTTGCTGTTGACACAACAAAAAACTTATGTCATACATAGTTTGTTACAGTAAAGCATTACTAAACAAATGTATGGTGCCATTTCTCTTAAGTCCAGGAAGAGGAAGTGTGTAACATGGGGAGTATAACTAGACTAGAGTATAACATGGTGCAGCTAGTCTAATCAAATCTGATTCATGCTCATATTTCAATTTTACTGAGGTACTCAAACTTTCAATTGCTTATGTATTGATAAGTATATGGTCTTCACTTGCTGTTCGAAGGAAAATGCACTGGTACTAATTGATTTACAAAGCAATTATGGATTTCTCGCCATCCTATCTCTGTTGTTTGCATCAACAAAAAGTACCTGATAACTACTCATTTCATTCCCAGTCTTATTATAATCTTCATGTACCTACAGCTCGAACTAATCTAGGTAAAACTGCTTTTGAATATGCTGCACCAACAGACTGGAACCCTCTTCAAATGAAATTGTGGCTAAATCAGTTGGTGCCTTTTGGTAAATTTAAAACACTTTAGCGTGCAATGGAAAATTATTTAATGATTTAAAAATGCTTCTAGTGCTGTATTTTACTGATATCTTACTGTTGTGATGTATTGTAAAATAGTTTGTCATATATCTTTCAGGAAAACATTTGGCGTTCTGGGGCTTGAATTATGTCTTTATGCTTTATATAGAGTGCAAAAGAGTTTGATCCATTTTGTTACCATTTTTTACCATTTGTTTGTAAAAAAAAACAAAAACAAAAAAAAACATAAAAATAAAAATCCAGCTGCATATTTTCCATTTTACAAAACCTTTTGAGTCTCAAATGCACTTTTCTTGAAACTACATAAAAAGCCTTGTCAGGCCAACAGAACTATCCCAAAAGTTGTCCCAACTCATCAAACACTTTAGTTCAAGTACTGTCTGAAAAAACAATTTCATATTGGTGAAATGTTACAGCTTTGAGGTTTCCCAGCATGCACTGCAGCATAAATTTAGCTGTTTGCTGACTTAATTTAAACTTTTTTTGGAGTTGATTCATCATTATCATTATTATTTTGTTGTGATGTAAAGTGTTTCTTTATACATTATTGATTCCCACCATTCTTAAGGGTTTGTGTGTCAAGTATTAATGCCTAGAGTATGTTCAACCACTTATAATTTTGAAGTGAAGTGAAGTGAAGTGAAGTGAAGTGAAGTGTGGTCAAGTATTTATGCTTTGTGTTTAACTCATCCAAGTGCACACACACCCGGAGCAGTGGGCAGCCATGTGCTGCGGAGTCTGGGGAGAAGTCGGGGGTACAGTGCCTTGTTTAAGGGTCTCACCTCATATCTTCGTTTTGTATGATAATTGCTCCTAATTTCATTAAGATTACTACAACTTTTCACTTCTTTCTTGATGCAATTTGCTTATGTGCTTACAGCTGAAATAAACTGATTAAAAAAAAAATTCCATGTTTGTCACTCGTAAATACACATAAAAAGTGATAATGTGCTGTCTTTTCACATATTTTTTTTTTATCCAGGAAACAAACAAAATATTACCTCCACAAGAGTAATTGTTCTTTCTGTAGCTGTGACTAAAAGTAGGCATCTATTAAGTAACTAAAAACAACGGAGACAACTCAAAAGTCTTACTGCCTTACGTTGCCTTATTTTTATATTTTCTCAGGTATTTATTTTTTGCAGTGCATTTTGTTCAATTTTGAAGTGAACTTTTGCCTGTTTGGTGATAAGCTGGTTTTGAACTGCTTTCTTGAGTTGAATGTAGCATGTATGTTGTGCGATATACATGAGTTGTCCTAGATATGGACAATTCATATAGCTCTACAGTGTGTGATCACCTTCAGATTAGCACACACAAGCTGTTATATATAATTCCTTATCTAAACATATATTCTTAAAGCAACTGAAACAACCTATATACATTATGTTGTTTATTTAATTCAACAGGAATAGGGATTTTGGCTACAGGTGAAACTGAGATACATGGACACAGTGGAGAAACTGTCACAATCACATGTTCCCACAGCAGGGCTTCAACTAATATAAAGTATTTCTGCAGAGCTCCATGTAAAGACAAAGATATTTTAGTGAAATCTGACCAGTCACCTGCAGGAAGATACACACTGAAGGATTCAGGAAACACCTTCACTGTGAACATCACTGATCTACAGGAGTCAGACTCTGGGATTTACTGGTGCGGAGTGGAGAGATTTGGTTTAGACACATATACCAAAGTCAAACTGACAGTATCTAAAGGTAAGAATGATGCGTAGTATTTGGTGTGGAATTAGGAAGTGTAAAATACTCATCTGCATGTTAATTACTATTATAGACTCAGACACAAACAGAACCACAACTCCTAAACCAGAAGGAAGTTCTCAATCCTCCACAACAAGAAGTTCATTCTCCACATCTTCATCATCTGGTGACATCACAGCCTCATCTTCATCAACAGGTAACACTGAGACTAATCAGGATATTATGTGCATTTATCTATCTATCTAAACAAATTTTGGTTTCATGTTTTTCCTCTTTTTCATTTAAAGGATTTAAAGTTCCTGTTCTTTCACCCAGACCAACATTTAATGAGAACGGTGCACAAACTTCACTCTCCTCAGGTATACAGTTCATCATTATTTCTCTGTATACCACAAAACAAAATTAAGAAACACCAGCTGCCAACTCTTTGCGTGTAATACAACATTTAAAAAAAACAATAAAAAAAAAAAACACCATCAAGCAGCAACTGTTTCAACAACTATGACGAACATCACAGACAGACTGTCACGTTTCCCCGTCTCTGTATGTTTCAGGTCCTCTGATGTTCGCAGCGGTCGGACTGACTGTTATCTTCATTATATTTGGGGCGGTTCTCTGTATATGGAATAATCAAAAGAAAAATTCACACAGTTCCAAGGGTAAGTGAAAATATTATTTTTATTACAATATAGCCTATAAAACATCTAATTAAGTGTTTCCCTGTTTCCAATTTAAGTTGATGCTGAAATCCAAGGCACCACACATACCTCTGAGGTAAGAAACACAGAACACTTAGTATGTATTATATATTTCAAAGTATGTGTATTTATAGTGGAGTTTTTTTTTCTTGGGGGGGGGGGGGGGTTGATTCTTTGAAAAGTATACAGGAAAAAAAAATGAATGCGAGAACTCCAAATTTCACCAAAATATAAAGATGAAATCTGTGACTGAAGTCTTCCAGCAAAAAAAAATAAATAAAAAATGTTAACAAAAAACTAATTTATTAATTCATTGTCCCAATACACGTAGTTATTTTCTTTATTAATTTTGTAATCTTTATTATTGAATCCACAGACCACTGGTGAGTATGAGGAGATCACAGAGACCCACCAGCGGACTGAAACACACACAGCCGTCACCATTTATTCTACTGTCAATAAAACTCCAGCAGCCAATCAGATCCAAGATCCTCCTCTATACTCCACCCTTTTCATCTGACAAGAGCTGCACCAGATGAGCTCTTAACCCCAGTCCTGATACAGCAGATCTAGCAACATATGCAGTCATAATGATATATGCTAACGGTTGTGGAAATGTATTGAACAGCTACTCTTTAACTTGCTTCAATCAATATTGTAGACTGTGTACCTGGTGTAAGTAAAAGTCTAAAAATGTTCTGGGTTGTCAGATTGTTGAATATGTCAGTGTCTTATTACAGCGGTAAGGTTTTTACTTATAATGTGCATGTGGTCAGCATGCAAATTAAGTGCTAAAACACAAGGAAGTTAATCACTAAAATAAAATATGGGTGGGATTAGTTTGAGGCCACTGTTGTACACGATTAGCAACTCTTGACTTCCTTTGTTAAAACAAGGCTTGCATTTTCAACAAACAGTATTTGAGTGATAATGAATATAGAATCAGCTGAACTTCAAAGTTCTAAATGAACTAGAGACTTGAAAGATTGTTGATGAAAATGAAGAACTTTCACGTGCTGTGGATCTGTATCTTTCTGTCAGGTTAGTTGTTACTATATGCTTTGACTTTTGTTCTACAGTGTGATCAAACCAGTAAACTTACATGCACAGTTCCAGGTTTAAATACTATTTGGAAATCACCTTTATCTTTTGAAACACGTTCACAACTACAAAGACAGCTCTAGTCCAACATGCATATGCATGCTGGATGAATCACATCATCTAGGTCTGTCAGTCCAAAAACTGGACTGCAAGTGGTGTTATTTGACATTTTAAAAGATTGAAGATTTCTTTAGTTTGACTGAAACTTTTAAAATGCATGTCAATATGAATGCTCCAACTGGTGATCTGCTAGTAGTTTTGTGGCACATATTCTGAACATAACCACTAATTTTAAGCACATCTCAGTGTTTAAGTGTAGAGGCTGCGCATTCAACAAGTGTGAAAAACAGAAGGTAACATATATCAGTATCTTATATCAGTAGCTTAACTCGAGAGGTTGTAAATCTGAATGTGAGAACTTGTCATATTAGCGTTCGTATTTGTAAATTCAAATTTACACTCACAGCTCTGATGTGAAAAGCTGAATCTTTCAATTTGCAAACAGACAATGATCATAACACTCAGTCACACGTGTAGAATGACATACACACAAATGTTTACGACATATTTACTTTTGCACTTTACTTCAGTTTCGCTGTAGAATGTCAAGTCAGCACTTACAACCTTTCAGACCTGGAAGTACAAGTTCAAATCAGCGCTTGCACTTTTGCTACTCTTTGCGGTATTCCTGTTGCAAAACTCACTTGTGCACTTCTTCTTCTTTTGATGTTTTATGGCGGTCGGCAAACCAGCTTTTGGAGCATATTCCGCCACCTACTGGGATGGAGCATAGACATATAAATACCTAGACGCCTCATTGTAAAGGGGGAGATGCGTTTTTTTCTGAATAAAAACACGATAACGTTCACATGTATCTACCGATTTCAGAGGTTTGTATTCTACGTGCAGTTAAAAAAACTTTGCCTCCAGTTATTTAGTCAGGTTTGGAAAAGTATACATATTCGTAAGGAATTGTGAAAGCTCACATTTGTCTCACTTGTTGATTTTTTTTTTTTCGGTTTACAGCTCTAATGTTAATTTAGTATAACTTTTTTATAGCACTATAGCTTATGAACTCCACAACAAATAATAACACATGTAACTGATGAGGCTATTTATCCAGTGAAAATTAAAATATGCACTGATATAGTGCACAGTAGAAATATAGTAAAAGTGGTATGTTATATTAAAAAGTATATGTAGTACTAAAGCAAGTACAACGGTACAATAACATATGTGATATAATAGATTTATAATAGCAAAAAATTATAAAAATTATATGTATAATATGAATAATACCATACTAAATAACTGAACAACAATAGGTTAATAGCAAGAAGAATATGTAATATCAAGGGTGGAATAATACAGAATAGACAAAAATGAATAATACATTTTATAGTAAATAAAAGAGTAAAATAAAAAATAATTTAAATGTAATTTTAAAATACTATTTGTGTAATAGTTATAAATCAAATTAAGACACAACTTATGACATAACACAACAAAAATTGTGGACATGAGTTCCAAATTGTGTTTAATTAATGAGCTCAAGTATAATACATGTACACCCACATACATAATATATGCATAATGCATATTCTATATACATTCTATAATGCACATTCCACACACTCATGCAGAAAACACACACATTTTGAAACAGTGGTTTATTTTTCTATGTATGTTAACACATTGGGTGTGAGTGTGTGAGGTTTACCTTACACAACAAAATCTCAAAGTATAGTTGTTTGTTTATCACAGACCAGAATATGAGATGCTC
Organism: Carassius gibelio; assembly: GCF_023724105.1. Classification (NCBI taxonomy): domain Eukaryota; kingdom Metazoa; phylum Chordata; class Actinopteri; order Cypriniformes; family Cyprinidae; genus Carassius; species Carassius gibelio. Next base: position 36,249,317 of record NC_068371.1, read on the forward strand.
CCCTCAAAAAACTTTATATTAATCAAAATTAATAATCATTATAACAACATCACAATGAGTTCATCATGATATTGCAGCTGGAGTCTATGAGTTCCTGTGTTTTTCATTTCTAGGCTATTTACATCATGTAGTTTTTGTGTAAAGACACACGCAGTACATTATCAGCATTAAACAGCCTGTGTAAAGCTTTTTAAATGCAGTCTATAGTATTAGAATATGAGCAGGGCTATTCTGTCAATTCATTCAGGGCTGCTCTGGGTTTAGTACAAACACAACATTAGTCTGTGGAGGAATAGTCTTGTCTCTTGGAAATGCAGGGAACAGCTTTCCTCAGCTTTCCTTGAGGCTGTCCTTGTCCTGTTTGCAAATGGCTAAAGGGGAAGAAAAAAAAACATAGAATCAGTTCACAGTTTTATGAAAAGCAACGAAATCCTTATAATCAAGTGATTAATGATGATAAACCTAATCGGTAACACTTTTGAATAACGGTCCATTAGTTAATATTAGTTAACTACTTTAGTTAACATGATCTAAGCAAGAACAATCCTTCTACAGCATTTATTAATCTTAGTTGGTGTTAATTTTAACATTTACTAATGCATTATTTAAATCAAAAGTTGTGCTTGTTAACATTAGTTAATGCACTAAACTGTATTTTCATTAACGTGAACAAAGATGAATAAATACAGTAATAAATGTATTGTTCATTGTTTGTTCATGTTAATTAATGAATTAACTAACATTAACTAAAGGACCATTATTCTAAAGTGTTACCACTTCATCTTTGTAAATAAGTAACGATAGTGAAATTAGAAGAGAGAAGATTTAGCTCCATCATTAATCTAGACAGTCAAAGTGCTCACTCTGTATATTGTGCTCATAACACCATTTAGTTTATTATATAAACGGCAATATAAGTTAAAACGTAATAAGAATTCATTTAAATTTCACTGCTAACTACGCTAGCGACATCGTAATATTAAAAATGACCAAAAAACATAGAGAAAGAACAGCACTGTGAAATATAACACCCCGAGATCTGTTTTTATTATCGTGTGACACTTTGTAGGTGTCCAATCTGTTGAGAGTCAGGTATGTTTTCTTCTGTCCTGATGTAGACCCCTTAAAATTTTGTAAACATTCCAACACTGTAAAAAAAAAAAAAAAAAAGTTCAGTCAACTTAAAAAAATAAGGCAACTTATCTCAAGCGCTTTTTTGAGTAAACTTAACAAATGTGGACTAAAGTCCACCCAACTTAGAATAACTTAATATCACAAGTTGTCACAACAAAATAAAAATATCAGAACAAAATATTTTTTGTTTACTGAACACAAGGCCTATTATCTATAAGCATACACAATTTTAAAGTGACATGATATTCAGCCAAGTGTGGTGACTTATACTCAGAATGCATGCTCTACATTTAACCCATCCAAAGTGCACACACACACCATGAACACACACCCAGAGCAGTGTTCATTATGCTGCGGTGCCCGGGGCAAGTACACCCGGCTGCAGCCTGCAGATCGAGGCAGGGCTGCACCTGGGGCGGGGTTGCACGTGTAGCCCCGCCCCATACCTACTCTAATTGGTTCAATCGTCTTTCATAGACTTACATGATAGAAAATATGTGTGTAGTTGGTGTAGGATGGAGAATGCTGTTTAAAAAGCTAAAAACGCTGTACAGTTTTACAAAGCCTTAACTATAATGCAGTTTTTTATTGTTAACTCACTATGTCTGATTTATTGAATCAAGAGATGTTAGCTGCTGCAAGTTTACTCTTCTTGACCAGATTAATTCACAAATGAATAATTGGGACATTCTAAAAGCACGCTTAACATGAAAGTACGTGGCTTTATGCATTAAAACAGTGTTTTAAAAAGACCAAACTCAGTAAACAAATTATTAATAAAGCATTCTATCCACAGACAAGCAGATATGAGCACAGAATATGAACACAAAGCGTTTAATTTCCACTCATAACCTGCTTGTCTGTAAATAAAATGTGTTATTAAAAATGTTTACTGAGTTTGGTCTTTTTAAAACACGTTTTAATGCATTACGCCACATTATGCGTTTTCCTTTTAGTCTAATGGTTTTCGATGGGAGGAAAACGCTTAACACGTAATTAAACACATTGCAATCTTAGTCTGGACTCATCTGCCCGTCAGTGAATAGAATGCTTTATTATTAATTTGTTTGCTGAGTTTGGTCTTTTAAAAACACTGTTTTAATGCATTAAGCCACATTAAACGTAGAATGTCCCGAATCATTCCAGCTGATTGAAAAGAATCGGCTCAATGGTCACAAAATGGATATCGGAGAAGATCCCAGTTTAATATAAATAGATGATACTTTATAAAGTTTATCTCAATATTTGACAGTGGCTGTGAGACTGCACTAAAATAAGAGCACAATTATCATGAAATTGTGTTCGTTACTATAGCAACGGTTTACAGGTATGTCCTTTCAGAATCATCACTGGCCGATAGAAATAAAAGTTTATCGATTTCTTCACTTTCAAATAACAAGGAGCAGCATATTTTCCTGAAATAAAGGGGAGAAAAAGTCTATGTTTTGCAATGAAGTAAAGAAAATTAAAAGTTTCATAAAAATTGAATTGGCAGACACATTAGAGTATTGCAGTGTCATTTATCAACTGCATGACGGATAATTATATGTTACAATAATTGTCTTGTCATGTTATATAAATTAAAACAGTAATGAAACCCCTTTCATTTTCTTTTCTCATACTCTGATGATATGAAATAATCATATTTTCCAAAATTATTTAATTCATAATTCATTCTTCTATCTGAAGACCTGATCGTCTTACTGTGGATCTTCAACCCAATTAATTTACTATATTCGTATGTTAGCCAAAAGATCAGCTCAATTTAACAAAACAATCATTGCAGGGACGGGGCGAGTTACAGGCTAATGTTTTTTTTTTCTTCTTTTGTGCATTATGAAGGCTTTATAAAACTGTACAGCATTCTCCATCCTACACTAACATTTCCTATCATGTAAGTCTATGAAAGACAATTGAACCAATCAGAGTAGGTGTGGGGCGGGGCTGCACGTGCAACATCACCCCAGGTGCAGCACCCGCCTCGATCTGCAGGCTGCAGCCGGGTGCTTCACGCCCGGGGAGCAGTTGGGGGTTCAGTGTCTGGCTCAAGGGCACCTCAATCGTGGTATTGCCGGCCCGAGTTTCGAACCCACAACCCTAGGGTTAGGAGTCAAACTCTCTAGCCACTAGCCCACGACTTCATATTATTCAAGTTGTCTAAATAAACCATGCCACGGGTCAAATAACATTTTTTATTATTGAAAGTTTGTGTCCAAAGCACAAGGACATACCAAGTCTTGTATATTACCTTCTTTACTCAATGCATTTTACACTGAAATCAACACATGGTACATAATGCATGTTAAATAAATCCAGTGTAAATTATACCTCCATACGTTAGCAGTCTTGTGGCATGAAGTCACATGTATTTAATATTTTTATTTGTTTTTAAAGGAACTATTATGTGAAAATTACTATTTTGGGTATTTTAACATCAACCTAATCCACTGGGCAAAGTTACGTCCAGTGGACTTCTTTTTAGGTCTTTGCAGTGTGTGTGTGTGTGTGTGTGTCAATGTTTACAAGCGTAAGCTTGCACGTTTTAGGAGGGATTTATTAAACGTGGATGCAGAAGAAGTTTCGTAACTGTCCAAATATGTACAGTCCCTGACTCTGCAGGACCGTGACAGCTTTTTTTTTTTTTTTTTTTAATAACTCTCGCGGATGGAAGCAGGCTACCTGACCCATACGGCCATATGAATTACTTGGTGGTATGGGGAATTTTGTCAAGGCTTATTTTCTAATGTAACCTATCGCTGGGAGAAGGGTATTCCTGCACAACCGGAGGCTGCAGTTTCAGGACCGCAGTTCTTGGACCGCAGCTTTAGGACCCTAGTTGTTTTGTGACAGCGCCACCTACTGTACTGGATCAACACTAATTAAAGATGGACGACGTGGACAGCAACCAGACGGTGAGTATCGATATTTAATTAAGTTTTATTTTATAACGTTTAAACGGTGCAAAGTTTACATAGTGAAAACTGCTACCTATGAATTAATAATTAATTCCTACCAAATTAAGAATTTTTGAGCTAGTTTTATTAATTACTACGACCTTAATTATTGGCCATGATTTCATAAATCCTTATTGAGTTTTAATGACGAAGTATTATAAGTGAATCTAGCCTGCACATTAATTAAACTTATCAGATGACAAGAGCATGGTTGATGTAAGGTTTGTAAGATTTACCTGCAGCTTAATGTATTAGTGTGAATACTGGCTTAATAGTCGTTGTTTTACCATATTTATAAATAAAATATATTTTATAATTAAACTGCATTGACTGCCTAGTTGCAGTATGTGTTAGCTTGTTGTTTTGGCATTGTTTTGCAATGATGAATGAGGCATTTGGCAATTTTAATAGCTTGTTACAATTTGGCCTAATCTGCAGGTCTATTCCACATACAGTTATACATTGCTATCATGTGTTAGTTTCTGTCATGTTCTGCATGGCCAATATGAAGTGATTTTATGGATTCGATTAGGCTCATTGTAGGACAGATGATTAAAAAAGGCATTAGGGATATTTTCATGATCTCAAAATATTCTAACGAGTACACTCTCTCTTTTTCAAGATAGATATAACAATCCAAAAAGGGAGATCCGTGCCCAAATTGAAGAGATGCACCACATGCTGCAAGGACTTTCACTTTTCATATATATATATATATATATATATATATATATATATATTTATATATTCCAGTTGAATATGTTAAACAAACGTTTCTTATTTATTTCTCTCTGTCTCTCGTTCTCTCTTTCTCTAGAGTTGAAGCCTACAGCCATTCTATCCATTCAGCAACTGATGGAAAAGGGAAAAGGGGTTCACTTTGGTGCTGTTGTGATGTTGTCGCAAAAATGACATATATATACAGTACAGACCAAAAGTTTGGACACACAAAGAGTTTTCTTTATTTTCATAACTATGAAATTTGTAGATTCACACTGAAGGCATCAAAACTATGAATTAACACATGTGGAATTATATACATAACAAAAAAGTGTGAAAAAACTGAAAATATAGAAACTCTTTGAATGAGAACATTCTTGAATCATTCTTGTGTCTTGTCTTGCCTCTCAACAACTTTTAAAATATTGGCAGTAATTTAGTGACTCCATACGCTGATTCCAACTTTAACTTACCTGATAATGAGCTAATTCACCTTAAGGAGGTTAATCAATATACTGTATAATTCAAGAGACTAAGACTTTTAAGGTTCGTCATTTTTTACAAAATGTATATTTCTTTAATATTTTGTGTAAAATTGTGACTCAAAGCACACTTAGTAATTAACCTCTGCTGCATTTTGAATCAAAAATCACATTTAAAAACAAATACTACTGAGATTAATATATTGATGCTATATACAAAGTAACGTGACTGCAAACTAAACCAACAGGGTACTAGAACTGCGGTCCTGAAACTGCAGCCTTCGCTATATCATCCAGTACGGTAGGTGGCGCTGTCAGGAAAAACTAGGGTCCTAGAACTGCGGCCCAGATCTGCGGTCCTGAATCTGCAGCCTCCGGTTGTGCAGGAACATAGTATTGATCGCTGGGCTAATTATGATTAGCAATGTGTATTATTTTAAGAGACCATTCAAAGGATGGCACACACATCTATCGCTGTATGTTTAACATTTAAACTAGCTAACGTTAGTGCGCATTCAAGCACAATTGTCTTCTTGATTTCTGTGAAGGAATGTCTGCCGGGATCCGGTAAAACTTTCATTTTAAAAACAAAAGTGCTGTTCTTTCTATTCTAGCAGCCAACAACACAATAAGAAGACAGCTTAAAGTCAAAACCTCAAACTTTTGGTGCACCTGCAATGAGTTCTGCCTCATTTTTTGCCTCCAGCTAGAGCGGTGACGTCACAGTGAGTTGCCCGCTCCAATATGGCGGCGACGTTGACGTGTGGTCGAGGGGCCAATGTGGCGTCTAGGTATTTATATGTCTAAGGGATGGAGTGTGAGGCGATGATATCAAGTAAACGCTAATTCAAAAATATTTTTTACTGAATATCCTTAGCTTTTACAGGATTTTAAGACACTAGATAAATATTGTCATTCAGGTATTATCTGGTAGACAAATAATGCCACATCATTCATATGTATATCCATATTGAATATTGCAGAGTAATATCAGTACCAGAGCATGCTTTGATCTCGCCGCCACGCGGTCACGTGCTTCATGGAGCTAGCAATAGTACTTAATAAATTGTGCTGTCAATATGCTTGAATGGGATTCATCAGGACAGACATCAGTTTCACAATATTTACAGCAATATCTAGTAATTATTAAAACATAATATACATTGATTGTGCATGGATAACTAGGCTGACTATGCTGTACAATAGCATTTTAATCTGGGGAATGAAACAGCATTATGTTCTCATACTCATTGGCAGTCAAATGTGATCAAACACCTTAAGTGTAACTTTTAAACAATAAAATAACTACTACATTTTAGCTCAGTGCTGTTAAGTTAATTTGAAGAGATTATGGTACTAAATAATATGAACAATAATTATGATCCACGAATGAGCATTTAAAATATAACATTTTCTAATATACTTATTATTTATATTATAATTAGTGTAGTATTTAGGGTTAAAATAGAGAAAATTATTTTAAATTCAAGTGCAAAGAGGCAAATTAGAGGCATCTGGTGGCCAGAAAGATTATATTCATATGTAATTTCATTGTTTAACCACTAGATGGATTTATGGATGTTTAATAAATACATGTATTTAGCTCTACTCTAGTTGCTCAAAACGGTATTTCTGGCCATAACTGCTTATTTTTTTTAGGTTTTGCCTTTTAATGTACATTTAGACATTATCAAACTCTCGATTTTTATAAGCTTTTTTATGTTGCATTTAAAAAGGTTCATTACTGACAAGCAAATTAGGAGTTTAACCCAATGAAGTAGTTTAAATTATTTTTACAAAACAAAAATAATAAAAACAGAGTTATGTTGCAATTCTGGTACAGTGATGTGGAGTGGGATATACATATGAAAGATGTGGTATTATTTGTCTACCAGATAATACCTGAATGACAAGATAAATGCAGTTTCATTAAAAAATTTAAAAGCTAAGGATATTCAGTGAAAATAGATTGCAGAGTTTTACAAATAACTGATACATATGCATAAAGCAACCACAAATATGTTACTTTAGTGAAAGTGAAAGACACCGGCATTCTGGATAGAGACGTAAATTAAATTGGTGTCGTGAACCCTTGCGCATGCTTAGTAAAGGTATAACCTGTGGGGGAAAAGGCATTTGAAACCTTATTTTGGGGTAAAGTCATCAACATTTTTCAGCGATTTTTATCATATTTTACTGCTGTTTCAATAAATGCAGTTTTTATGTCCCGGTGACCAGTGAAAGTGCAGTTCTGACTCTCTGTCCAATCATTTAGATAGGAGATGGTCTTGTTAGTCTGAAATAGCTGCCCGGAGGCGTTGCCAAGATGGCGGCTGAGTGTCACGACTTCCCTAAAAGGAGTTTGGTAAGTCCTGATGGCTGGCGTTGATCATTGGTCGGGCATCGACCAATAAAATGTCTTCATTCACACCAAAGCCCCGCCCCCGGCTCTGCTCTCTCACATCTTTATGTACAAGACAAGTGCACAAGTGAGTTTTGCAACAGGAATACCGCAAAGAGTAGCAAAAGTGCGAGCGCTAGGATTTGAACTTGTACTTCCAGATCTGAGAGCTTGTAAGTGCTGACTTGACATTGTGCATCCAAACTGAAATAAAGTGCAAAAGTAAATATGTCGTAAACATTTGTGTGTCATTTTCTTTGTCTGAATGTCATTCTACACGTGTGACTATTAATCTACAAATTCAAATTCAAAACATGAGTGTTATGATCATTGTCTGTTTGCAAATTGAAAGATTCAGCTTTTCACATCAGAGCTGTGAGTGTAAATTTGAATTTACAAATACGAACGCTAATATGACAAGTTCTCACATTCAGATTTACAACCTCTCGAGTTAAGCTACTGATATAAGCTACTGATATACCTCCATAGGAAATGGCCATTAGCCTCTCATAAAGATTTACTTGCAGGAGTATAATAATATAAAAATAATAGCAATAATTTATCTGGGTATAATTGAAGTGAAATACTGTATAAGGTAAAAAGCTCCACTACTAAAAGAGCGTGTTTGAGAATTACAAAGTTACTGCTGAGACAATAGCAGAGGTCAGAAGTAACATTACAAAGAAACTGTATGGTGCCATTTGTCCAGGAAGAGACTCTGACATTGTACCTTTTAATGATCTCAAACTTTGAATTTCTTGTGCATTAAAACATTGAAACACATCATTCTGCTTAATAAAGACACTGTGAATGCTGCCTGCACTATTCTGTCTGTACAAAACTAGAGTTTATGAGTGGACAAAATAAACTACTGTACCAAAAACCATTAAATGTGACAGGGAAGTGCTGACATGTAGTGACCACCATATTCTACAACACATGCACGTGCACATTTACAAGACTTGAGGGTCTCAACAAACCTGACTGAGCTGAATGAAGAAACCACACGGGACAGTGGTCTGCCACTGCATATAATGTGAGATCCACACTCAACTTTATAACAATGAGAGATTTCACCTGTTCATGGAGAAATTATTCACATTCATCCTAAGATCCCACAGAGCTGCAGTAAACGCTCAAATGATCTATACTGTATTCGCGGTTACATTGTATTTGAAGTTGTTGTTGGTTCTTTAAAATATATTATGCATAATCTCACATCTCAGTTGGATGTATTTAATGTGCTGTCAGTTGTGATAAAACTTCCCAGTGCTATCAACATTGCCATTGTTTGATACTGTTGCAATCAATACATTTGTGACTTAAGCTGTTCATTTATACAGATATCCTACATATTCAAACAGCATTCAAGTCATTCATACACGTGTATTCAACTTCAGTCTGCTGAATTAAGACACCTGTGAGCAAATGCTGTTTTCAATCCCAAACAGTGAATGTAAATGCAGCACAGACATTTGAAGATGCCTTTTAATACTTAGCACTATTTTATTTGTTAAGTAAGTATTTTAGGCAAGGCAAGGCAAGGCAAGTTTATTTATATAGCACATTTCATACACAATGGTAATTCAAAGTGCTTTACATAAGAGAAAGTAAAATAATCATGAAGAAAAATAATAACAAAAATAAAACAAGTAATTTTAAAACTTTTAAAATGATTAAAACATTTTAGAACAGTTAATAATAAAACAATAATAAAACATAAAACAGTGAAAATATAGTTCAATCAGTTCGGACATTGCACAGTGCTCATTCAACAAATGCACAGCTAAAAAGATGCGTTTTGAGTCTAGATTTAAATGTGACTAGTGTTTTAGCACATCTGATTTCTTCTGGAAGCTGATTCCAACTGCGGGCGGCATAGTAACTAAAGGCAGACTCCCCTTGTTTTGTGTGAACCCTTGGTATTTCTAACTGACTTGATCCTAATGATCTGAGTGCTCTGTTAGGTTTATATTCAGTGAACATATCTGCAATATATTTCGGTCCTAGGTCATTTAGTGACTTATATACGAGTAAAAGTACTTTAAAATCAATCCTAAATGTAACTGGAAGCCAGTGTAAGGACCTGAGGACTGGTGTGATATGCTCAGATTTTCTGGTTCTAGTCAGAATCCTGGCAGCAGCGTTCTGGATGAGCTGCAGCTGTCTAATGGTCTTTTTGGGAAGGCCAGTGAGGAGCCCATTACAATAGTCCACCCTGCTGGTGATAAAGGCATGAACAAGTTTCTCCAAGTCTTGACTGGAAACAAAACATCTAATTCTTGCGATGTTTTTTAAATGATAGTATGCTGATTTAGTTACTGCTTTGACATGACTACTGAAACTAAGGTCTGTCTCCAGAATCACACCAAGATTCCTGACTTGATTTTTAGTTGTTTGACCCCTAGAGTCAAGGTATGCATTCACCTTGAACACTTCATCTTTGTTTCCAAATGCAATGACTTCAGTTTTTTCCTTGTTTAACTGAAGAAAGTTCTGGCACATCCAATTATTAATTTCTTCAATGCAATGGCAGAGGGAGTCAATGGGGCTGTAGTCATTTGGAGATAAGGCTAGGTAAATCTGGGTATCATCAGCATAGCTGTGATAGGCAATCTGGTTATTTCTCATTATTTGACTTAGTGGAAGCATATACAGGCTAAACAAGAGCGGTGTAAGAATTGACCCTTGTGGGACTCTCATGTCATGGATGTCCATTTAGACTTATGCTCTCCTAGACTCACATAATAGCCTCTCCCTTCTAAGTATGACATAAACCATTTGAGTACCATCCCAGAAAGCCCGACCCAGTTTTCCAGTCTCTCTAGTAGTATGTTATGATCGACAGTGTCAAACGCAGCACTGAGATCTAGCAATACCAGTACTGATATTTTGCCAGAGTCACAATTTAAGCGAATATCATTTATTATCTTAATGAGTGCTGTTTCTGTGCTGTGATGTGGTCGGAAACCAGATTGAAAATTGTCCAGGTATCCATTTGAGTTTAAGTATTTGTTCAGCTGATTAAAAACTACCTTTTCTATAATTTTGCCTATAAAAGGAAGATTAGATATTGGTCTAAAATTGCTCAAAAATGTGTTATCAAGATTGGTCTTTTTCAGGAGGGGCTTTACAACTGCAGTTTTTAGGGAGTTTGGAAATGTCCCAGAAAGAAGTGAGGCATTCACCACTTCTAAGAGATCTGCTTTTAAGCAGTCAAGCACACTTTTGAAAAAAGATGTGGGAAGTGTGTCAAGACAACAGGTTGACGATTTTAGTTGCTGCACTATGTCTTCCAGAATTTTGCTATCAATTTTTTCAAATTTAGACATAGTATCTTTTTGATATTTTGGCCGAATCTGTCTGACCTCTGCATTACTTGAGGATGTGCTAATCGCCTTCCTGATATTTATGATCTTCTCAGAAAAGAAAGAAGCAAACTCATTGCATTTGCTGTCTGATTGCATATCATTGGGAATCTGACTTGGGGGGTTTGTCAGTCTCTCAACAGTGACAAAAAGAGTACGAGTGTTATTTAAGTTACTGTTTATAAGGTTTGAGAAGAAGTTCTGTCTAGCTGTGGCTAGTTTCACATTAAAAGCATGAAGGATGTCTTTATAGATGCTATAGTGAATTTCAAGTTTCGTCTTCCTCCACATCCGTTCGGCTTTTCTGCATTGTCTTTTCATAGTCTGAACTGCTGTTGATCTTCTCCAAACTGATTTCTGTCTGTTTTTTTTCTTACTGACTATTATTGGAGCAATATCATCAATAACATTCTTAACTTTTGAGTTGAAGGAATCAAGGAGAATATCAACAGAGTCTGCAGAAATTCTTGGTGTTAAAGATATAGCCTCCATAAATAGTACACTTGTGTTCTCGTTTATGCATCTCCTTCTGACAGAGACAGATCTAGATTCAGTGGTAGCAGAGATCAATATATCAAAGAAAATACAGAAGTGATCAGATAGTGCTATGTCCTTAGTAACAATGGATGAAATGTTTAGACCCCTACTGATGATTAGATCCAGAGTGTGTCCACCTTTGTGTGTGGGTCCATGCACATGCTGAATCAAGTCAAAAGTGTTTAGAACCGTTATCATTTCTTTTGTAGTTTTGTTTTCTGCATTATCTATGTGAATATTAAAATCCCCTGCAATTGCAAAACAGTCAAACTCTGAGGAAATTATTGATAACATTTCTGTGACCTCTTCAACAAAGGCTGGAGAGTATTGTGGAGGCCTGTAAGTAATAATAAACAGAATGCGTGGAGCACCTTTCAGCACAATCCCTAGATATTCGAAAGACAAGTACTGACCAAATGACATTTGCTTGCATTGATAGACATCTTTAAATAGAGCAGCTACACCCCCACCTCTCCTAACAGTCCTGCAAACACTCATGTAAGTGAAGTTAGGAGGGGCTGCTTCATTTAGGATTGTTGCACTGCAGCTGTCTTCAAGCCATGTTTCATTTAGAAACATAAAATCCAGATTGTTTGAGGTTATAAAGTCATTGATTAGAAATGATTTATTTTTTAGTGAGCGAATGTTTAAAAGTGCTAACTTGATGGCAGTGCTTGGTGTCTTAACATCAATCTTAGTTTGATGCATAATAGGCTGCAGATTAGATGAGTTTGCCCTTCGGCTTGAGAAGGCCTTAGACTTTCTATCACGTGATAAAACTGAAATAGAGAAAGCTACAGGCACACTGGGTTCCCGCTTGTTCAGTAGGCATTTGTGAATGTTGCTGCTATTATAGCGGAGACCCGACACATATCACTGAGAGCTGCTATCAGTTGTTTTTGGTTCACCTTCAGCAGATAGAGGGTTTGGGCCCTGGCGTTGTGGCAGCGGTCGGAGAGCTCTCATAGGAACAGGGCCCACAGGCTTTGGTGGTTGGGGGGCCCGCCGTTTTTTAGTTGATATCTGCGGGCTAGCAGCGAATGAGTGGGAGAGTTTAGTCCCAACATACACCAATTCCTCCATTTTCTGTGAGAAGCACAGAAGTGGAGATGCTGGAGAGAGGGATAATGTGTCTGGTGAGATGGGCTGTGTCTCTGGTGTTTCCGGTGGCTGTGATGTGTTGTCCTGGCTTCCCTGGCTGTTTTCCAGAAAGTTGTCCTTGGGTGGTGAATCTTGTAGCTGTTTTGATACATCACAGTCAGTCTGTGAGGAGCTCTGTGGGCAGGGCTCAGCAGGGATAGTGTCTATCAGCAGTGATTGTTTTGGCTGCATGTTGTTATCAGTGTCCTTGTGGGATATGTCAACCACATGATGACTCGGACCCGGTGTGTGTGTGCTGAATGGATTGACACACTCTGCTGAAGGATGACGAAGGGAGAAGAAGAGATTGTCCTTAAACACTCTTGCACCTAGTTTGTTTGGGTGAAGGCCATCCGGTTTAAACAATTGTCTATGCCCCCAGAAAAGATTGAAGTTGTCAATGAAATGTACTCCTTTTATATTACAAGATCTTTGTAGCCATGTGTTCAGCCCAAGCAACCGTGAAAACATATTTGTTCCCCTTGCTGGGAGTGGTCCACTGATGAACGACTGAACTTTGAGTCTTCGAAGTGTTTCAAAGAGTTCAATGAAGTCCTTCTTAAGGAGTTCTGACTGCTCTTTCCGAATATCATTCTTCCCCACATGGATGATGATTCGATTTGCAGTTTTGTGCTTCATCAGAATGTTCTGAAGTTCCTTGTTCACATCAGAGACTGTTGCTTGAGGAAGGCAGCATGTTGTTGTAGTCCTGCTACGGATGTTTCTGATAACAGAGTCACCCACTATCAGAGTCCTAGGCTCGGCTGCGCTCTGAGCTGAAAGCCGCTGTCTGCTCGTCCTTGAGCGCCTGTTAGTAGCGGTGTTTGCTGCTGGCTGATCAGATCCATATTTAAATACATTTGGGGATTCCTCACCCACATTTATTAATGATTGAAATCTGTTCTCCAGATGTATAGGGGGTGGTAGAATACCAGTATTTACAAGCCTTGACATAGTCGAATCTGGGGTAGAGGAAGCAATGGCAGCAATACGAGAAACTCGTGACAATCTGATATCTTGTGTTCCTTTGGGTCTCGCTCCCTGTTTGTGCCATTGATCAGTTTCGGCTTGTTCCTCTACACTTGGTATAAACTGTTGAGATTCAGAAGATTCATGGGACTCACCGGCTGTATGCTGAGAGGGTCCATGACGACGGTCTGCAAAGTGTTCCGTCTGTTTTGGAAGTCCAGCAAGTAACTTTGTTTCAAGAATCACAATCCTTTGTAGAAGTTTGCAGCAGTTCATGCAACAAGTAAATCCAACAGGAGGCATTTTCTCTCTCTTCTGTTTGGTAGGCAGTTGTTTTCCCGTCTCCGGAATGTAAGCTGTTTGCAGTGGGAGACGAAGTCTTCTTTTTGTAGTATTATTCCAGTCCCAGTGTTTTTAGTTTCAGCGTTTGTGCCAAAAATCTGTTGTTTGAGCACTGTGCTCATCTGCTGAAGTAAAAATCTTAGAAAAATCTGAGAAAAGTACAGAAATAAGAAGCAAAGCGCAGAGCAGTAAGCTAGAACGTCCGAACGGTAGCAAAGCCGGAAGCAGGTATATTTAAGCACAAATGTTTAAATATAATTGAAAAATTACTGTCAGAAGTTATGATTGTTATTTGGTTATTATTGGTAGCTTTATTAAGGTCTACTAAGGTGAGAATTAAATGAGTTCAATGATTTTCTATTATTTTCTGTTTCATGTACATTAACACACAAACCACATCCTTCAAACTGATCTCAATCAAAATAATCCAACATTATTAAATTATTAGGCATAAAACTGAGAATGTCACATCCTTCTGTACTAAATACATTATGTTGTTTATTTAATTCAACAGGAATTGGGGTTTTGGCTACAGGTGAAACTGAGATACATGGACACAGTGGAGAAACTGTCACAATCACATGTTCCCACGGCTGGGCTTCAACCAATATAAAGTATTTCTGCAGAGCTCCATGTAAAGACAAAGATATTTTAGTGAAATCTGACCAGTCACCTGCAGGAAGATACAGACTGAAGGATTCAGGAGATGGCACCTTCACTGTGAACATCACTGATCTACAGGAGTCAGACTCTGGGATTTACTGGTGTGGAGTGGGAAGATTTGGTGTAGACACATATACCAAAGTCAAACTGACAGTATCTAAAGGTAAGAATGATGTGTAGTATTTGGTGTGGAATTAGGAAGTGTAAAATACTCATCTGCATGTTAATTACTATTATAGACTCAGACACAAACAGAACCACAACTCCTAAATCAGAGGGAAGTTCTCAATCCTCCACAACAAGAAGTTCATTCTCCACATCTTCATCATCTGGTGACATCACAGCCTCGTCTTCATCAACAGGTAACACTGAGACTAATCACGATTTTATGTGCATTTATCTGTGTATATAAACACATTATGGGATCATGTTTTTCCTCTTTTTCATTTAAAGGATTTGAAGTTCCTGTTCTTTCACTCAGACCAACATTTAATGAGAACGGTGCACAAACTTCACTCTCCTCAGGTGTACAGTTCATCATTATTTCTCACAAAACAAAATTAACAAACACCAGCTGCCAACTCTTTGCAAGTAATACAACATAAAAAAACAATAATAAAAAAAAAAAACACCATCAAGCAGCAACTGTTTCAACAACTATGACGAACATCACAGACAGACTGTCACGTTTCCCCGTCTCTGTATGTTTCAGGTCCTCTGATGTTCACAGCGGTCGGACTGACTGTTATCTTCATTATATTTGGGGCGGTTCTCTGTATATGGAATAATCAAAAGAAAAATTCACACAGTTCCAAGGGTAAGTGAAAATAAAAAAATGTATTACAATATGTCTAATAAAGTGTTTCCCTGCTTCCAATTTAAGCTGATGCTGAAATCCAAGACAACACATGTACTACAGCGGTGAGAAAGAAAGAACACATTACTTATTATAACTTTCAAAGTATGCATATTTTCAATAGTGTTTTCTAAAAAAGGCATTTGCTTGCGAGGCACAGATGATTTCAAAACACAGTGGCAGAGCTGTTAGCTTTCTATTTGTTTGTCACTGTGCTGTTCTCCTTAGGTGTTAAAATACAAAGGCAGTTTGTTTCTTTGTTCATATTATAATAAATCATGACTGACTCAACAGACTGCTGGTGAATACACGGAGATCACGGAGACCCAACTACAGTTTAACGCACCCACAAACCACAGCACTTTTACAACAGTCGTTTACATATGCAGCCATGAGCACACATGCTCCAGGTGGTGGACCAAGAACTGTTCTAAGATCAGAAGACACTGTCATCTCTGACAATGTGCATGTTTGATGTAAGTAGTTGAGGCCTCATTTCTGTACGTGTTTTTTCTTTCTTTTTTTCACTGTGTAAATAAATATATTTGTTGGCTGTCAGACTGTCGAATGTCTGATTATCTTATTTTAGCAGTAGGGTTTTTACCCGTACACTACTGTTCTGCTCCAAGTTGGTCACGTGTATAGGTTTGGCGCCACCTAGTGTCAGTTCAGAGTAAAGCGCATTTCTCATACAGTCAGTTACTCCTCAATAAGTAAATTGAGTGCATCCATAACATTTGAGCCTTTTTTTTTTTCGATATAAGTCAGAGCTGCTTGTATGCGTATTCTTTAGTTGTTGTATAATTATTGTGATTATTGTTTGTTCACTGTTTTTTTTTTTTTTTTTCAGTTTTACTCCTAATTCATAATGTACACCTCAATGCCGTCTTATTAAAATGTCAAAGTCTAAGATGAATCCTGACTCTTCTGTACTTTATGGATGGAGTTTGGCTGACTGTTAAATTGCATTCGCACATGCGGGAAGAACAGTACAGTTACACTGAGAAAACATTTTACACTGATCTAGGATCAGATTGTTTAATGTCCAAAGACTCATTCCAAACATGAGCGAAAGCCCCAACACTTACCTCCGATCAGTGTCAAATGGTTAGCATGTCTACACATCAAGTGTTAAAACAAGAGGAAGTCATCTACGGTGTATAAGAGGAGGGGTGATTAGATTGACACCATCATACGCGTTTAACCACTCTGACTTCCTTTGTATTAAAATATCGTTTGAATTTTAGCAGACAGCATTGCAGAGATAATAAATATAGAATCAGCTGAACTTCTAAGTACTAAACTGACTGGAGACTCGAGTATTGATGAAGATGAAGACCTCCCATGTGCTGTGGATCGGGATCTTTCTGTCGGGTCAGTTTTGTTTTAGAATTTGTTGTGCAAATTACAGGTCTGATCACACTGTAGAATACAAGTCAAATACATTTACACACACAGTTCTAGGTTTAATTAATAGTTAAATCCCCATTTTTATTGTTTATTTATATATATATATATATATATATATATATATATATATATATATATATATATATATATATATATATATATATATATCTATATATATATTTTTTTTTTGGCAGGTCAGGTTTTTTCATAACTTTTGTTCTACAGTGTTAAAACCAGTAGGTTTTCATGCAAATTATTTGGTTACAATACTTGTTGCAAAACAACTTAATGCTGGACATATCATACTGGTCTGTACATCCAAAAAATTTTTGAAGTGCATAATTTTTAAAGTGCATTTAAAATATGTTTGGTTTATTATATCAATATGAATGCTCCGACTTAAAATTCTAATCTGTCACCAGTGTTTCAGTAAATATTCTGAACTTTATAACACAAAACTGAACTATGTGTTCATATGTAACAGCTAGACATGCATCAAGTGTGATAAACAGAGGAAGTGGCCATTAGACCCTCAAAGCAACTATGAATAGTCATACTGTAGCTGGCTTCTAACATGCAAAAGACTAAGAGCAAATCTACTTGTTGCAGATTTGGCCACAAGGCACAATGCAATAAATCATATTCAATAAAAAAAAAAACATATCTGCTGTTTAATATATAGCAATGTAAAGCATGATTACTTAGATTTTTACTGTGGATGGGGCTGCCAGCAAAATGCTGCAGAGGAGGAAAAACTAAACGAGTGGCAAAATCACACCTCGCACTGGAGCTAACGAAACCTGATGATTGCACTTTTCAGAATGATCCCAGACTCTCCAAAGAGCATCCTGAGCTTCAGTGGAAAAAAACAGATATGGCCATTTATACAGAGACTCAAACTAATGACACTTCTTCACCTACATTTGATTATGAATGAATGAATGAATGATGCATTTATGTTACATGTTTTGTGTTTTGATTAGTCACCTAAAGAAATATTTCTTCCATTTACATAGCATTTTCTTGTTTTTCTATCATGAAAACTCTATATTAAAAAAATAAAAAAATGATATATTTAAATTTAGATTTTCCATGTGAAATCCTAGATCCCACAGTATAGGAGATTCTAGGTGCAACCTTTCAAAAAATAATAATATCTCCACTTTATTTCATCTAACAGGATTTAGGGATTCAGAAGGAATTGATATACGTGGATATTTCGGAAAAGGTGTCACCATCACATGTTCCCACAGCTGGGCTTCAACCAATATAAAGTATTTCTGCAGAGCTCCATGTAAAGACAGTACAGATATTTTAGTGAAATCTGACCAGTCACCTGCAGGAAGATACACACTGAAGGATTCAGGAGATGGCACCTTCACTGTGAACATCACTGATCTACAGGAGTCAGACTCTGGGATTTACTGGTGCGGAGTGGAGAGATTAGGTTATGACTCATATACAGAAGTCAAACTGACAGTATCTAAAGGTAAGAACAGCAGACATTCTTTGCAGCATCTCTTTTTTTTCCCCAGTGTTAATGTTTCTTATTTTTTTATTATACGACACACAGATCCACGCGAAAGCATGACTACATCAACAGAACCATACACATACATACAAACATCCACAGATTCACACACAGTTACACCAGAAGCTCATTCAGAATCAACATCTGTAACAGCACGCAAAACCACCAGCTATTCAAGCCCTGATGACATCACACTCTCACCCTCAATAACAGGTAACCAGCTTATTTTATTTGTCATTTTTATACACCCTAAAGGACTGTAACCTCAAAACACAGGGACTACAGACATAAGAGACCCTACACACAGATGTATTCATGCATACTTGTCCTATTTTAAGTAATATATATTTAATACTATTTAAAAGTACTGCTATTTTTTCTTTAAGTCAATGCAACTTCAGTTGGGATGTGGAACAATGCAGACTAGGACAATATCTGAATGCACTTTCAGGGCCATTTAGACAAACTAACTACTCCTTTAATGATACAAGAATCTCATTCCCTCTCTTCAGCATCTGTGAACACTACGGTATACATATATGCTGTTGGTGGTCTGCTCTTAGCAGTAATCATGTTTGTAGTTGGACTGATGACTGTTCATCAATACAGGAAAAAAAACAAGACATCAGAAAGTATGTGCACATATATCAATGAATCCCTGTGTAATATCAACCATTTAAAACCTGTTTAAATTAAATAAAACCATTACTATGTTTCCCCTTGTTCTGTGCATTAATATTAATTCATGTTGACAGGCTTCACGCTGCCCAACCAAAGCAAAGATAACAAGGTGAGTAATGCAAAAGACTGTGTACATCACACACTGACCTTCAAAAAGGATCCAAAAAATATCAAAGTTCATATTATTTCGTAATGACCCAGTGCACTTGTGTTGTCTTGATGCAGAATGAAGGTGTATATGAGAATGATCTTCTTTGGACAAAAAGCACACAGGTGAAACCTATCAACATGACTATGACCAGACAAGTGCAAAAGAGCCAAGAAGATGCAGTCTACGAGAATTCACATGAACTTTATGGAAATCTCTGACCATAGTGTTAAGCAATGAAATTCAGAGAACCAGTTTAAACCTGATCGTAATAAGATCAAAATCACATTGATTCTGTTTCTTTCCCTTTACCTTTTTATATATATATACATTTGTCATTCCACTTGTAGACAATTCCTGCTCCTGAGTTATTTTGTAGAATCATATTTCACATGGATGTTTGGTTGTCCCTTAGCGAAAAGTAGTATACTTCAAGTTTATTTTATTAAGTTTACTTAAGTAAAGTTCAAGTATACTTTTAAGTATACTTTATGTAGCAAGTATACAAAGTGTTCTAGTGTTCTAGTAGTATACTTGTAAGTGTACTGTTTCAATACTCCTTGGGACTAAATTGGCCCACTTTCTAGTATATAAAATATACTTTTAAATATACTTTAAGTATAACAGTAGCAAACTTTGAGTACACAGCAAAATCCCCAGTGTTAATTTAACACTCTGAGTGTGGACTCATATAAACACTGAAGCAGTGTTAAAAGTAACACTGAAGCAGAGTTGAAGTTAATGAGATAATTAAGAAGTTAATTGAGTTATGATTGACCATTATTGAAGACACCTGATGTTAACAAGCAGAATCACCAAACGAGAAAATCACAATTTGTGTGTCACCATTATAGTGTTCAGTGTTTGCTTTAGCTGGGATCTTGGCTTGTAAATTTTTACTTTTAAAGTTTGTTTGTCAAACCAAGAGCAAAAATCATCACGTGTTGATGATTATGTTTTAATGTAATCATTGTTTGACATGAGTCACTGAACTCATTTACAGTGTTTTCTCAAAGTAAAACTTCCATTATTGATTGTCACAGCTTTGATTCCACAATGAAAAAATATGTATTTTCTATACATTTTGTAGGTATCTCTTGCAAGTGATTCAGATTTTTTTTATTTATTTATTAAAGAATTCAAATTTTAGGCACACACAGATAACAATAATCAACGTATGAATCTCAACAACGGTGACAAACAACATATTCAGATAAACAGACCAACTCTCAACATCACAAAACTAGATACAAAATGAACATAAAAACAGCAAAAATTAAATATAGTTAGATTAAAAAGTTAAAAAGACAGTTCAGCTCATAATTTATTCATGCCGCAATGCATGATGGGAGCCATGGATGAGTTTTTATTGGCTACAACATGCTTTTTTGATGGTCACCGTTGTTGTGATGCTCACGCTGATTCCTGATGTCTGTGTGTCTAAACAAAAGATTTCTTTTTTACGTAGAACTAACTATTAAAAACATGTCATACTATGTCAGAAATGCTGAGTTGCTTCCTTTTCTTTTTCACTTAATTTATGTATGCAGTAAAGAAACTTAAACTCAGGCATTCAGGTCACTCTATAACAAAAAGCTCAAATCACAATCAATGGCACACATGATTGCCTTTGCTGTGGTCTGTCTGTATGATATAATTCAGTCACCACAGCCACATAAAATCTACAGATAATAACTGAAGGGTCAAGATCCCAACTAAATCAAACATTGACCACTATAATGGTGATACACAAATTGTGATTTTCTCGTTTGGTGATTCTGCTTGTTAACATCAGGCTTCTTCAATAATGGTCAATCATAACTCAATTAACTTCTTAATTATCTCATTAACTTCAACTCTGCTTCAGTGTTACTTTTAACACTGCTTTAGTGTTTATATGAGTCCACACTCAAGAGTGTTAAATTAACACTGGGGATTTTGCTGTGTACACAACTAGTTTACCTCTATGTTTGTAGTTTGTACTGCAATTATAATAAAAGTGAACTTGATTTACTGATAGTTTACTAATTAACCCCTTTACGTGCAAACATCGCCGACGGCCCCAGTTTATTATTGTTTCACTTTCACAGCACATTAAACATCACTGTCTTACTTCATCTGGACAAACTGTGCATCAATTGAAAGTTTAAAGACTCTAGCTTCGATATTTGACCAATATTTTGATAAAACGTTGCAGTGACAGATATTTAGTGATTTATGTCAGGAGTGCAAAATAATAAATCCGTATTGTGCCACATTTTGAATAGAAATTCTCCACTCATTCATATTCAGTCACGTCTGCAGCGGTTTATTTGTATTCACATAGACTCACTGAACAGCGTCAATAAGGATTTATAGACCAAAGATGCATATCTGCGGAGATATATAGATATATTTATTGATGTTTACTTCATATTTCTTCAGACAGAATCTTCATTTCTATTCATTTTCCATGGATTTATGCGATCTGATGATAAACAGCCTCTCCCAGCAATCTGTGTGTGTGTGTGAATCAGATCTGTTTGTGATATCCGGTTTGTGAACAAATCATTCGATGTAACCGGATCTTCTTGAACCAGTTCACCAAATCGAACTGAATCGTTTTAAACGGTTCGCATCTCTAATAAGCATTAATCCACAAATTACTTAAGCTGTTAACTTTTTTAATGTGGCTGACACTCCCTCTGAGTTCAAACAAACCAATATCCCGGAATAATTAATTTACTCAAACAGTACACTGACTGAACTGCTGTGAAGAGAGAACTGAAGATGTTTTTCTTACCTTTCTGGACATGAACAGTATACCGTACACACAGTTTCAATGGAGGGACTGAGAGCTTTCGGACTAAATCTAAAATATCTTAAACTGTGTTTTGAATATAAACGGAGGTCTTATAGGTTTGGAATGACATGAGGGTGAGTTATTAATGACATAATTTAGATTTTTGTGTGTACTAACCCTTTAACCTGATAAATGTCACCGTCCCGTATACGGGACGCCTAAATTTACTTCAATATATTACAATTATATCCTAATCTAATCATGACAAACTATATATCGTTGGAAAGGTCTAAGACTCCTAAATAGATATTTGACCACGTTTTGTTGTTAAAAATTATGAAGGAACAGTAAAAGATTAATTTATAAAAAGAGTGCACCTCAAAACATATACATCATAACAGGAGTTCTGACCGTTGTTACAAAAAATCTATTCCGCTTCCTTTTTCCCTATCACATATTTTAGTAATCATCATAAATTATATATTATTTGAAAGCTTATATACTCCAAATTCATCTTATGAAAACCATTTTGAAATCGAACACTGCGTTACCATGGAAATCTTACTTTAAAATCTTTTAGCGTGGTCCTCCCCCTTAGTGGGAGGGGTCATATTCCAAATATATTACGGTCTTTTAGAATCAAAACTTTTCATAATCTTGACAAAATACATATCGTTGGAAAGGTCTGAGTCTCAAGATTCCATATTTGGTGGTTATTTTGTCATAGACATAATATTGAGAGAGAAATTGATACATTTGTGACAAACAAATGCATCCAAAAAATTCAATGGAGTTTCAATGGCCCCCGGTGGCTTTTTGTGGTATAACGCCTAAACAAAATTGCATATGAACCTACATTTTTTTCATATCAACTTCAAATTTGGAACACAACTTATTTAGACATATGGCTTTAATTTTATAGCAATTTTGGATTAAAACATATTTTATTAAATATTTATTTTATATAAAATATAATAAAAATAAAATAATAAATGTATTTACAGTAAATTTAAACTTCTATAACTTTTTTTATGCTTTCATTTTTTAAAATGATTTCACTTCTGCAATAATCTGCAGATTGTCTTCTTTAAAAAGAGACCTACCTTTGGTCTGTATTCAAAAGCGTTTATGATTTATAACAATTTAAGTGTGAATAGTGTACTTCCACGTCTATGTTCAAAAATGGGGGTGACAGTTAAAAGGTTAAAGCTGCAGTTGGTAACTTTTGATGCTCTAGCGGTTAATAAACAGAACTGTTTGCGTCTTGCGGAAGAACATCGTAGCCGGAACTACTTCTCTCTGTTTATGTCTATGAAGAATCACAAAGGTACTGGGTAGTGATGGGAAGATGAAGCCTCATGAAGCTTTAAGATTTTCAGCCAAGTGGTTCACAAAAGGGTTAATTTCTGGAAACTTATTTTGCTCACAATACCACCTGATGGCTAACAAGTGCAAAACAAGCAGATATATTACAGACAGAAGTGTAAAGTCCAGGGGTCAGAAAGTAAAATTCCTGCCATATTTTTGTTCCACCCATGAACTCGGCAGGTGATTTCACCGGATAAGGAACCAAGTTATTCCTTCCAAGTCACAAACGAGTCTCAAGTTAAATCCCAAGTCCTAAAAGAGTTAAATGTAGTGAGATAATTAAGTGACTAATCAAATGATGATTGTGCAGTAGTGATGCTGTTAACACCTGCTGTTTTTGATAATTACAGAGGATTGGATGATTTATTGGTTAAAATGATGCCACCATCATGGAGATCAGTGTTTGCTTTAGTTGGGCTCTTGACCCTTTTAATAATACTAATTAATCTGTTTTAAAAACTTGTGGTTGTGTTAAATAGTAAATATTAACACTTTGTTGAATTAAAAGCTTGAAATAGCAAATTAAATTGCCTTTTTATCATGTAAAACATTTAAATTAACATCATGAGGGTGTCTCTCTTTGGTTTGTTACATGATGTTCAGCTATTACTGAACTACATAAGAAGTCCTTTTAAACAAATATTATTGTAATGCTTAAATATTGTGGGGAAAAAAATTGTTCAGGCTCAGGATTTTAGACATGAGCACTTATCATGAGCTGCTTGATTTTTTCACAGATCATCTGTCTCATATTCTACTGTCAGGACATAATTACAGGTTTAAACAGAGGTGGGTAGTCCAGGGACCACAGAGTAAATGTCCTGCCATATTTTTCTTCCACCCATGAACTTAGCAGCTGATTTTACCAGAGGAGGAAACAAGTCATTCCTTCCAAGGCACAAACTAGTTTTAAGTCAAATCCCAAGTCCTCAAAGAGTTAAAGTTAATGAGATAATTAAGTGACTAATTAAATGAAGATTGTTTACAGCAGGTGTTCATCATTAATGCACAATCAACATCACTGAAGAAAGGAGAAACACAAGCACTACAACTGACTTTAACCACAGCCTTGGATGAAATCAACTGGAAGAACCAAAACTGTGCCACCATAATTGTGGTGAGAATTTGCTTCAGTTGAAATCTTGAGCCTCTAAGCAGTTTCTATAGATTTGCTTCAAAGCAAATGCATTATTGTTTTGCAGCAAAAATTTGTGCAATGCTGATGTGAAACTTGATCTAGCAGGTAACTTATGCTTTTGATGCCTATATGATCTTGATTTAAGTTTGTTGATTGTATTTAAAAAATATAATAATTTGTAGTTAAGAGAGGACTGCTGTCTGTACACTGTTCTGTGTGTGCACTTTGGATGGGTGGAAGGCAAAGTATGAATTTTGGGTTTGGGTCACCATACTTGACTGTATGTCACTTTCTCATTAAAAAAAAAAAGAGAAATCTCATTACATAAATGACACCTTAATAATGCTTCAATAATAAGGAAAAATAAAAACGCAGTTTGGGATTAGGCATTTAGCCATGACCATTTATCATATGAACCTCAACAGTGGTGAAAATATTTATTCATACTGCAGTGCATTATGGGAGTCTTTAATGTATTGCAACATGAAGCATTTTGTTGATTGTCACCTTTGCAGAGATTCATATGCTGGTTCTTGAGTGTCTGTCTTGGTGTCTAAAAGCAAGCACTGGAGTTCAGATTTCTATATGTGTTACACAAATTTAAAATTCACTCCCTGTAACAAATATTAGAACAATGCTTTTGTGTTTGCTGTAGTTTCATTGGGGTTATTTGAAACCTAAACGTGAAAAAAGAGAAGGAAAAAAAAATATTTGAGAAATGAGTAAACCAGCTCAGTGTGACTATAAGTTCCTCATATATCACAGATCTCTTTTCTCAACAGCAATACATGAAAAGCTACAGAGAGAGATCTAACCCAACAAGTCAAGGGTCAAGAGCACAACTAAACCAAACATTGATCTCAATTATGGTGGCTACATTTTAACTAATACAAC
Organism: Carassius gibelio; assembly: GCF_023724105.1. Lineage (NCBI taxonomy): Eukaryota > Metazoa > Chordata > Actinopteri > Cypriniformes > Cyprinidae > Carassius > Carassius gibelio. The sequence goes on from NC_068371.1 coordinate 36,274,835, forward strand.
ATCAACGTCTGATCCTCTGTAGTTCTCAATAACAGCAGGTGTTATTCATTAATGCAGAGAAGAAACAGTCCAGCGACAGAGAAGGACAGCAACTTGTGAGTGTTTAGTGTCGTTTTCTCATTAGACTACTGTGTGATCGTCATTGCTAGGAAAGTTTTTGGTTTAAATTGTGTGTGTCTTACCCTGGTAAATACATGCTGAAAGTGGCGCTTGGTTTTGCGTTTACCTATCGCGGGACTGCCCAGTTTCGATCTGCTAAATAGTGAGGCGTGGCCAGCTGACTTCAATCACAGGTAATCAGGCAAATACAAAAGCAGCAGGTTTCACCGCGGTAGCTCTCGTGTGAATCCTCCTCGTGTGAAGACGGACGAGTGTAAAGACAATCGACTCTACCTGCGCGACTGCACCGAGCAAGGACACCGACGGGGCACTTGAGTATTGCTTTTCTCTTTCTTTACTTTTTTTATAGCTTGTTCTCAAATATCTCTTACACTTGTAGTCATTATGTGCTTTCAGATTTCTACTAACACACGAAGAGCACGCAATGGAAATTTGATCTTCAGCCATCACCTACAGGTACTGGTTCATTTGAATCACATGCCATTACTGTAACCCACCCTGTTAAAATCCACTTTGTGGTCATTTTTGTCCCCCAGGTCAACTGGGAAACTTCTTGGAGGAGTTGGATGTACTGCTATCAAACTTTCCTAAAGATGGTACTCCTCTGGTACTGCTTGGTGACTTCAACATCCACCTAGATAAACCCCAGGCTGCTGACTTCAAAACTCTGCTCACCTCATTTGATCTCAAGCTAGTGTCTACTACAGTGACTCACAAATCAGGCAACCAACTGGACCTCATCTACACACGCTGTTGCTCTGTGGACACCTCTTCAGTTGCTCCACTGCACACATCTGACCACTTCCTCATTACTGCTAACCTAGCACTTACTCCTGAAGAGGCACACACTCCAACGCAGGTCACCTTTCGACGGAACCTACGCTCACTCGCTCCATCTCGCCTATCTGCTGTGGTTTCATCCTCACTTCCTACATTCTCTCAGTTTTCTGCTCTGGACACGAACAGCGCTACGGACACTCTTTGGTCCACTTTAACATCTTGCTTGGACAACTTTTGCCCACTGTTGTCTAGACCAGCACGCACCGCCCCATCTGCCCACTGGCTGTCCAAGGTTCTCCATAAACATCTCTCTAAACTCAGGGCTGCAGAGAGGAAATGGCAGAAATAAAAAAACTCTACTGACCTCAGTGTGTATTAATCTCTCATCTCTTCCTTCTCTGCAAATGTCTTCACAGCTAAAACATCCTACTACCACAACAAAATTAACAGCTGCTGTGACGCTCGGACACTCTTCAAGACTTTCTCTTCTCTTCTTAATCCGCCGCCTCCACCTTCTCCATCGACTCTTACAGCGGACGACTTTGCAGTTTTCTTCACAAATAAGACAAGATCCATCAGTGACCAATTCTCCACACAGCAGACTGAGGACAACTTCACAATGACAGACGCACACTCTTTATCCTCCTTCTCCCCATTCTCAGAGATGGACGTCTCCAAAATTCTCCTGTCCAATCATTCTACTACTTGTCCACTTGATCCGATCCCCACTCACCTTCTTCAAGCGATCTTTTCTTCCGTCATACCATCGCTTACTCACATGATCAGCTCCTCTCGTCACTCTGGAACATTTCCCTCAGCATTCAAGCAGGCTCAGGTAAGCCCACTGCTCAAGAAACCATATCTAAATCCAGCGCTTCTTAAAAACTACAGACCGGTATCCCTTCTTCCATTCATTGCAAAGACACTTGAACGAGCTGTGTTCAACCAGCTTTCTATGTTCCTTGTACAGAACAATCTCCTGGACAGCAACCAATCTGGCCTCAAAAGTGGCCACTCAACTGAGACTGCTCTGCTCTCGGTTACTGAAGCCCTGTGACTAGCAAGAGCAGCTTCAAAATCCTTGGTACTCATCTTACTGGACCTGTCTGCTGCTTTTGACACTGTTAATCACCAGATTCTCCTGTCCACCCTCAGAGAGTTGAGCATCTCTGGAACTGCACTCCTGTGGGTTAAGTCCTACCTCTCTGACAGATCCTTCAGTGCGTCTTGGAGGGGTGATGTTTCAAAGTCACACCACCTTGCCACTGGGGTTCCTCAAGGCTCAGTACTTGGACCACTTCTCTTCTCCATCTACATGACTTCTTTAGGATCTGTCATTCAGAAGCATGGCTTTTCTTATCACTGCTATGCTGATGACACCCAACTCTACTTCTCATTCCAGCCAGATGACCCGACGGTAGCTGCTCGCATTTCAGCCTGTCTGAGTGATATTTCTAGCTGGATGAATGACCATCACCTTCAGCTTAACCTTACGAAGACAGAACTCCTGGTGATTCCAGCTAACCCATTGCTTCATCACAACTTCTCTATACAGCTGGGTTCGTCAACCATTACTCCTTCGAGGACTCCCAGAACCCTAGGAGTTGTGATGGATTATCAGTTAAGCTTCACAGACCACATTGCTACAACGACCCGGTCCTGCAGGTTTACCTTATACAACATTAGGAAGATTAGACCCTTCCTGTCAGAGAAAGCAACCCAACTTCTTGTCCAAGCTCTTGTTCTCTCCAGACTGGACTATTGTAATGCTCTCCTGGTGGGGCTTCCTGCATGTACTGTCAAGCCTCTGCAAATGATCCAGAATGCAGCAGCGAGGGTTGTCTTCAATGAGCCAAAAAAGCTCACATTACTCCTCTCCTCATCAGGTTACACTGGCTACCAGTAGCCGCTCGCATCAAATTCAAGGTACTGATGCTTGCCTACAAGACGACCACTGGCACGGCACCAACTTACCTAAACTCACTGGTTAAGTCTTATGTGCCCTCCAGAAGTTTGCGCTCTGCAAGTGAACGACACCTTGTGGTGCCATCCCAAAGAAGTTCAAAATCACTCTCACGGACCTTTTCCTGGACTGTGCCCAGCTGGTGGAATGACCTCCCCAATCTCAATTCGTACAGCTGAGTCTATACTCATTTTCAAGAAACATCTAAAGACTCCTCTTTTTCGCCTGCACTTAACCAACTAACACCAGCACTTTTCCTTTTCTTGTCTTTTCATTTATTTAAAAAAATGGCTATGCATTCTATACTAGATGAACTGAGACTTGTCATGGCACTTGTATACTGTTGTTGTTCTCTTGTTGACCTGACTGCTTCTATTGTTCTCATTTGTAAGTCACTTTGGATAAAAGCGTCTGCTAAATGATTAAATGTAAATGTAATGCACAATCATAATTTAATTAGTTAATTAATTATCTCATTAACTTTAACTCTTTGAGTACTTGGGATTTGACTCAAGACTAGTTTGTGACTTGGAAGGAATAGCTTGTTTCCTCCTCTGGTAAAATCAGCTGCTAAGTTCATGGGTGGAACAAAAATATGGCAGGACTTTTACTCTTTGGCCCCTGGATTGCCCACCTCTGATGATTATTGAAACGACAACTTAAGTATTTGATGAAGTGGCCCAATAGTTTTCCTTTGAGAGAAAGAACATGTTACTGCTTATCTCGTTAGACCCATGATTTAGTGGTTATATTAAGTTGTCTATTTTTATAAAAAAAAAATAATAATTACACTATAACATTTAATAATACTTTCAGTGTTGTTCCTGGCGATCCCAATGAGATCGATGTCCACAGAAGAATTTTTCGTGTCGAGTCGAGGGATTTTATTGAAGGTGACCCGAGGTCCAACCATGAAGATTCGACCCTCTGAATAAACACAAACAAGAACATGCTACAGTAAATTATTTACAATATTTATGAAGGCCCACTTCACATAAATGATTTATTGTATTTGCATATGTTTGTTAAAGTGCTACACAGAACTCTGTGCACTATTGGTTTTCTGTCTAAAGCAGACTGTCAGCTGTCACAGTCAAGAGCCATGAGTGAAATTGGCTGACTGTGTTTATAAGCTACATTTTTTACAGTATAAATATATATAATATTCCAAAAAGATCCTGCTAATATGTGATGTATCACCCAGCCCCATTTTTTTAAAAATAAAGAATTATTTATTGACATCAACGTCTCCATGTAAAACCTTCAAAATACATTAATCCTTTCCATTCCACAAGAGGTTCTTTAAAGTGAAAAAATAACCCTAATCCTAGAACAAACTGTTAAATAAAATTTTTGTTTAGGGAGCCAAAAATAAGTGTTCTCCAGCATCCCAGAAAAATGTCCTATTTGGGCAATGGCATTTAAAGAAAAACATTAGAAAATTATTTAATCAATCAATCACCTTTATTTATATAGTGCTTTAAACAAAATACATTGCGCCAAAGCACTGAACAACATTCATTTGGAAAACAGTGTCTCAATAATGCAAAATGATAGTTAAAGGCAGTTCATCATTGAATTTAGTTATGTCATCTCTGTTCAGTTGAAATAGTGTCTGTTTTAATTTGCAATCAAGTCAATGATATCGCTGTAGATGAAGTGACCCCAACTAAGCAAGCCAGAGGCGACAGCGGCAAGGAACCGAAACTCCATCGGTGACAGAATGGAGAAAAAAACCTTGGGAGAAACCAGGCTCAGTTGGGGGGCCAGTTCTCCTCTGACCAGACGAAACCAGTAGTTCAATTCCAGGCTGCAGCAAAGTCAGATTGTGCAGAAGAATCATCTGTTTCCTGTGGTCTTGTCCTGGTGGTCCTCTGAGACAAGTTCTTTACAGGGGATCTGTATCTGGGGCTCTAGTTGTCCTGGTCTCCGCTGTCTTTCAGGGCAGTAGAGGTCCTTTCTAGGTGCTGATCCACCATCTGGTCTGGATACGTACTGGATCCGGGTGACTGCAGTGACCCTCTGATCTGGACACAGACTGGATCTGGTGGCCACGGTGACCTCGGAACAAGAGAGAAACAGACAAATATTAGCGTAGATGCCATTCTTCTAATGATGTAGAAAGTACGGTGTTATGTGAAGTGTTCCGGTTCCAGTTTACCTAATTAATGCAGCCTAAAAATCCTTTAACGGATTTGGATATTAAAAGCATATTAGTATGTTATGTGTATGCCAGGTTAAAGAGATGGGTCTTTAATCTAGATTTAAACTGCAAGAGTGTGTCTGCCTCCCGAACAATGTTAGGTAGGTTATTCCAGAGTTTAGGCGCCAAATAGGAAAAGGATCTGCCGCCCGCAGTTGATTTTGATATTCTAGGTATTATCAAATTGCCTGAGTTTTGAGAACGTAGCGGACGTAGAGGAGTATAATGTAAAAGGAGCTCATTCAAATACTGAGGTGCTAAACCATTCAGGGCTTTATAAGTAATAAGCAATATTTTAAAATCTATACGATGTTTGATAGGGAGCCAGTGCAGTGTGGACAGGACCGGGCTAATATGGTCATACTTCCTGGTTCTAGTAAGAACTCTTGCTGCTGCATTTTGGACTAGCTGTAGTTTGTTTACCAAGCGTGCAGAACAACCACCCAATAAAGCATTACAATAGTCTAACCTTGAAGTCATAAATGCATGGATTAACATTTCTGCATTTGACATTGAGAGCATAGGCCGTAATTTAGATATATTTTTGAGATGGAAAAATGCAGTTTTACAAATGCTAGAAACGTGGCTTTCTAAGGAAAGATTGCGATCAAGTAGCACACCTAGGTTCCTAACTGATGACGAAGAATTGACAGAGCAACCATCAAGTCTTAGACAGTGTTCTAGGTTATTACAAGTAGAGTTTTTAGGCCCTATGATTAACACCTCTGTTTTTTCTGAATTTAGCAGTAAGAAATTACTCGTCATCCAATTTTTTATATCGACTATGCATTCCATTAGTTTTTCAAATTGGTGTGTTTCACCGGGCTGCGAGGAAATATAGAGCTGCGTATCATCAGCATAACAGTGAAAGCTAACACCATGTTTCCTGATGATATCTCCCAAGGGTAACATATAAAGCGTGAAGAGTAGCGGCCCTAGAACTGAGCCTTGAGGTACTCCATACTGCACTTGTGATCGATATGATACATCTTCATTCACTGCTACGAACTGATTGCGGTCATATAAGTACGATTTAAACCATGCTAATGCACTTCCACTGATGCCAACAAAGTGTTCAAGTCTATGCAAAAGAATGTTGTGGTCAATTGTGTCAAACGCAGCACTAAGATCCAATAAAACTAATAGAGAGATACACCCACGATCAGATGATAAGAGCAGATCATTTGTAACTCTAAGGAGAGCAGTTTCAGTACTATGATACGGTCTAAATCCTGACTGGAAATCCTCACATATACCATTTTTCTCTAAGAAGGAATATAATTGTGAGGATACCACCTTTTCTAGTATCTTGGACAGAAAAGGGAGATTCGAGATTGGTCTATAATTAACTAGTTCTCTGGGGTCAAGTTGTGGCTTTTTTATGAGAGGCTTAATAACAGCCAGTTTGAAGGTTTTGGGGACATATCCTCATGACAATGAGGAATTAATAATAGTCAGAAGAGGACCTATGACTTCTGGAAGCACCTCTTTTAAGAGCTTAGATGGTATAGGGTCTAACATACATGTTGTAAGTTTAGATGATTTAACAAGTTTATACAATTCTTCCTCTCCTATAGTAGAGAATGAGTGGAACTGTTCCTCAGGGGGTCTATAGTGCACTGTCTGATGCGAAACTGTAGCTGACGGCTGAATGGTTGCAATTTTATCTCTAATAGTATCGATTTTAGAAGTAAAGTAGTTCATAAAGTCATTACTGCTGTGGTGTTGGGAAATGTCAACACTTGTTGAGGCTTTATTTTTCGTTAATTTAGCCACTGTATTGAATAAATACCTGGGGTTATGTTTGTTTTCTTCTAAAAGAGAAGAAAAGTAATCAGATCTAGCAGTTTGTAATGCTTTTCTGTAGGATATGCTACTTTCCCGCCAAGCAATACGAAATACCTCTAGTTTTGTTTTCCTCCAGCTGCGCTCCATTTTTCGGGCTGCTCTCTTTAGGGTGCGAGTATGCTCATTATACCATGGTGTCAAACTGTTTTCCTTAACCTTTCTTAAGCGTAAAGGAGCAACTGTATTTAAAGTGCTAGAAAAGAGAGAGTCCATAGTTTCTGTTACATCATCAAGTTGTTCTGAGGTTTTGGATATGCTAAGGAATTCGGATACATCAGGAAGATAACTTAAAAAGCAGTCTTTTGTGGTAGAAGTGATGGTTCTTCGATACTTGTAACAAGAAGTAGAATTTACAATTTTGGCTATATGAAGTTTACACAGAACTAAATAATGATCTGAGATATCATCACTTGGCTGAATAATTTCAACACTATCAACATCAATTCCATGTGACAGTATTAAATCTAGAGTATGATTTCGACAATGAGTAGGTCCTGAAACGTGTTGTCTAACACCAATAGAGTTCAGAATGTCTATAAATGCTGATCCCAATGCATCTTTTTCATTATCGACATGGATATTAAAATCACCAACTATTAAGACTTTATCTGCAGCCAGAACTAACTTGGATGTAAAATCACCAAACTCTTTAATAAAGTCTGTATGGTGGCCTGGTGGCCTGTATACAGTAGCCAGTACAAACATAACAGGGGATTTATCATTAACATTGGGTTCTCTGGATAATGTTATATGAAGCACCATTACTTCAAACGAGTTATACTTGAAGCCTGCCCTCTGAGAAATCCTGAAAACGTTATTATAAATTGAAGCAACTCCTCCCCCTTTGCCTTTTAGACGCGGCTCGTGTTTATAACAATAATCTTGGGGGGTGGACTCATTTAAAATAATGTAATCATCAGGTTTTAGCCAGGTTTCTGTCAAGCAGAGCACATCTATATTATGATCAGTTATCATATTATTTACAAAAAGTGTTTTCGTAGAAATGGATCTGATATTCAATAAGCCAATCTTTATCATTTGTTTATCCATATTGCATTTGTTTTTTATTTGTTGAACCTCAATTAAATTGTTAACCTTAACTTGGTTTGGACGTTTTTTGTATTTTCTAGTTCGGGGAACAGACACAGTCTCTATAGTGTGATATCTAGGTGAAAGAGTCTCTATGTGCTGAGAATTAGCTGACCTCTGTGACGGGAGGCAGCTAGCAGACGGTCGGTTTAGCCAGTCTGTCTGCTTCCTGACCTGGGCCACAGTTAGTCAAGTATAAACACTAAGACTATTTGCCATATTTCTAGACAGAAGAGTGGCGCCACCCCAGGAGGGATGAAGACCATCTCTTTTAAACAGGTCAGCAGGGAGGGGACCAGAGCATATTACAGTGTCTGACATCGTGCTTGCAAGTTCACACACCTCTTTAAAGTTATTTTTAGTGATCTCCGACTGGCGAAGTCGAACATCATTAGCGCCGGCATGAATAACAATCTTACTGTATTTACGTTTAGCATTAGCCAGCACTTTTAAATTTGCCAAGATGTCAGGCGCTCTGGCTCCCGGTAAACATTTGACTATGGTGGCTGGTGTCTCTATATTCACGTTCCGTACAATAGAATCGCCAATAACTAGAGCACTTTCATCAGGTTTCTCAGTGGGTGCATCACTGAGTGGGGAGAACCTGTTTAATGTTTTGATCAGAACAGAAGAGCGGTGTTTTGACCCACGACTACGCTGCCTCACCGTCACCCAGTTGCCCTGCTGCAGGGGCTCTGCTGGAACCGGACAATGTACAGGAGTCCCTGAGCTAGACGCATCCAAAGCCGTATCTAGAGCCCTAACATTCTTACTGTCCTCAATTAAAGTTTGGATGCGTGTCTCTAATTCTGAAATCTTCTCTGTCAGCCTAACTGTTTCCCTGCATTTATCACATGTGAATCCCTCATCAGCGACAGAGATAGATAAACTGTACATGTGGCAAGAGGTGCAAATAACAATTGTAGGAGAAGCCATTACTCACCGTGCTTGATGAAATATTCTTACTGCGGTTGTTTGATGAACTTGTGGAAAACTGCAGCGTGAGAGAGGAGAACTTATCTGACTATGACTCACACATTGTGACTGATCCCAGAACATATCAAAAACACAAACAGAAATAGGTACTTTTACCTGTATTGGTGAGACTAATATTCAGCCAGTTTTCAGTTTCTGTTGGCGTCACCAGTGCAGACACCAGGCTCTCAGAGACCTTCAGATAAATGTTTCCATATGACACCAAGTTACTTTTATCTTCAGCGCTGACCAACTCTGAAACCTTTACCTGGGTGGCATCAAAAATCTTCAAAAAGTTTTCTGCCGCCTAATCAAATACCAAAAGAGAGACTGCTGTAGAATGCAAATGATTTTTATGACAAAAGAGCAAGGAGTATTGAACCTACGGGACTTTCTCAAAATACAATGACAAACCTGTCCCCTTGATTTTATTATCATGAAAAAGGTTTTAAAAAGGAAAGAAATCTCAGTAAAAGGCATATGTATAAATAAAAATAAAAATAATTACTTGAAAATATTACATGTCTGAAAACCCTCTTATTTATAAATAAATAAAAATTGTTATTATTAGGAAAATTTACTTTTTTATCACTGGTTACATTAATCTTATAACCTTGTGTTTTGGTAAATAAAAGTTGTAGAAAAGTACTTACAAGGTCAAAGTTCGGGGGAAAAAGAGAATGTTCAAATGTGCATATGGGGATTTTTTTTTACCATGTTATAGATTTTTTAAGGATTGTTTTTTTTTTTCAACTCCGTCATTGGTGTTTATGACGCTTGGTGCAGGTTCGAGAGCGTGTGAACGGAGTAAGGCCAGTGACACGACTGATATGAGCATCACACCGGTCTAGAGTCCCACAGAGGAGCTCCGGAAGGATAAAATGAGGAATGACGACAGCATGAGAGGAGAGAGCACCAGGACTATTTTTGTTTGAGTTTAATTATGTTTCATGCTGCATTAATCTGAGACGATGTTTATTTCATATGATTAAATTTATATTAAATGTTCACTGGCTCCGCCTCCTCCTTCCCTGATCTATGAACATTTCTATTTGAATTTGTTTAAGAGCTTTCCCCTATATTGTTCAAGGGCAAGAAACATTACTTACTTCAGTAGACATCAGACCTGCCATATTTGCGATCTGGTCAACAAAATTCATAATATCTTTTGCAGTGAGCTGCTCCAGGGGAATAAAAAAAAAGAATAAAATAAAAACAGAATGAAAGAGAAATTGTTACTTTTTAATAATGATTTTATAACATTAATAGAGTAACAATCATCTTGTAGAAACTCATTCCCACATTCCCACTTGCACTGTTTGAAGTATTCATCATATCTGGAAGGGAAGAATTGGGATCAATCATGAATAAAAACGCATATGACACACAAGGGCAGCATTTGAGGACAGTACTTTACACACCATTCAGGCAGAGGCAAGTATCTGCATTGCAACTACAGAAATTTGGAGGAGCTTCATAGTTGCAGTTGCTGCTGCAGTTGTAGGATCCGATCATGCAGGAGCATCCGGGACTCTGAGAGATGCAGGAATAGGCTTTGCAAGGGAGTTCATGGCAGTCCAGGTAACTGGAGGAATTTGTGCAGTAGCTTGTGTTCACCAGAGGAGAACAGTACCGGTGTCCTTGTGATTTGTAGATGGCTGCATTACTTCTGATAATCAGCAGCAGCAGTGCTAGAGATAAATCCATCAGTTACTGTATAATCCCTTCTACATCACAGTATGTCTTCGATCATTAGAGAATTACTACATGCTGACAGTAACATTAACAGAATTTTACTGTAAAATTACATGAAATGTCTGGTTAGATCTTATAAAGTTTCTCCCTGTATATAGTACAGGAACTGTACTGATTGCCTATTCAAAGTTGTTTGGCGTTTTTCGTAGCGTTTTTATCTGTTCCACAGATAAAATTACACTTTTTTTTTTTTACAGTGCAGTAAAATGTACTAATGGAAAGTTCATAGAGAACAAAAACTTCAAGAACTTCTTGCTAAAGTGCATAAGACTATGTTATGAGTTGTTTTGTTACACCTCACAATTAATTTCAACAATAACTAACCATTATAAAATGTATAAAACCATAATAAAAACTTTTTATTCTGACCACAACCGGGGACACCCATTTCGATTTGTTCAAAGCTCAACAAGGCTATCAGCACATATGAGTTTTGCTCAGTTTGCATTCTTACATGAACATCTATGTATCTGATTAGTATAGTAACATGAGGCAGAAGAGATAACTTACCAATCAAATGAAGGATGATGTTCATTTTGCTTTGCATTGACAACTCTCTGAAAAAATGTCCACCGTCCTCCATCCACTGCTGTATCAAATTAACTGCTGTTTAACAAGCTAAAGGTGTCTACAAACTCCAAGGAAAATACATTTGAATTTTGTCATCTAGAAAACAAACGTCACATAAACAAAACAGTGGCTTTTTACCACTGTGCTTCTACCAAACATGATTTACATAATTTCAGGAACATGTCGAGCATCCGTGACATACCAATAAAGGCTTTTGTTGTTTGAAAGCAAATTTGAAATTTGAACAGTTCTCACCCAATTAAATAAAAGGAAAGCAAGAGTTGGTGATTTAAAAAATACATTTACTGTTTCAAGCGTATTCATTTCTCTTGGCCTATAGACTGTTTCCTGAAGAGAAGAGAAAGTCTGATTGACCTCATTTTGAATGCAGTTTCAGTGTCTAACTACAATGCATTTAGGGGTTTTGTTGTGGTAAAGGTCTATTTGACTGTGACCTGATCACAGAAATGTTCTGTTCAGACCTGTGAGTTTCATTGTTGTACTGGTGAATGATCTGAGAAGCACTACTGATCTGTATTGCATGCGCTTGACAGGAAAGCCACCCAGTAAACGCCTTGCTTTCATGCTGATTTATAATCAACTACAGAGTTGTTATAAGCCAAAACAACTGACAATCACAATGAACTGTTCCTAGGTCTGAGGATGTGGTCATTGAGTTTATCTAGAATGCTTGAGCCTTTGACCACACACATGCAAATTTACACAATGACACACAGCTCACGTCATTACCAGTCAGCCACATGAACCTACATGTCATGTGACTTATGGCTTAAGCAGCAGTCAATTTTTCACCTCTAAATCATCTACTATAATAAAATTAAATATTAACAATTTCAATTTTGCTTGCAAAATATTTAGCCAACATTCTGATATTACTGAATGGCTCTCAATAGAGAAATATCCTCTTTGCAGGCAGATGGTGTTGCCATTAATTTACAAGCACCATAAAAAAATAAAAAGTTATCTGTATTCTTTGTAAGCTTGCTCTCATCTGTGGTCTCCAGACTCTGTGACATCAGTGCACATCACACTATTTCAAACTGATCTAGAATCAGACAGCTCAGGTCACAGCTCATTCGCAAGCAGTTATCACAGGAAGCACATACACAGATCTCAGATATGTGAGAAAAGACTTGTCTACATACATTGTGCGTTAAAGGAAGTAGATGCTTTGCAAGTATCTTTATGGGTGTTTTGCTGTAAATATTTAGAAAAGCATTTTTAACTTTGAGTTCCTCAATGTGACAAAGGCTTTTAATAGCCATCAAGACTCAAGGCAAGTAGTGACTAGAACTAGGAAGCACTGATGCAAAGTGGTCTACAGTGGAATATATCAAGGTTTACACGTTAACAATGAAGATCTTCTATAATTTGGAGATCTGGATTTGTCTGTCTGGTGAGTTCCCTCTGCATTTACATTGCTGTTTTGTCATGTTTAGTAACTTGTCTTCAGGATGCATTCATTCCACTACTTAAAATGATCAGTTACTGGATTGATGGTGTTTGTTATGCCTCGTCAGTGTTCAAGTAAAGTCAATAAACAGCCAGTTTCCTCCTCATGACATGTGCCAAACTCATCGTGAGATGAAGCGGATAATTCTGAACATGAAAACGGAGGGAACCAAATTCATGTTAATACAACCTGAATCAGAATTACAGCTACTGCTACAATCTGTTGCTAGAATTTGAACAGAAAACTGTCTCTGCACAGTGTAAGATAATCACTGTATGTTTTTTGGGAATTACAAATTTGCTGTTGACACAACAAAAAACTTATGTCATACATAGTTTGTTACAGTAAAGGATTACTAAACAAATGTATGGTGCCATTTCTCTTAAGTCCAGGAAGAGGAAGTGTGTAACATGGGGAGTAACTAGACGAGTATAACATGGTGCAGCTAGTCTAATCAAATCTGATTCATGCTCATATTTCAATTTTACTGAGGTACTCAAACTTTCAATTGCTTATGTATTGATAAATATATGGTCTTCACTTGCTGTTCGAAGGAAAATGCACTGGTACTTAATGTTTTACAAAGCAATTATGGATTTCTCGCCATCCTATCTCTGTTGTTTGCATCAACAAAAAGTAGCTGATAACTACTCATTTCATTCCCAGTCTTATTATAATCTTCATGTACCTACAGCTCGAACTAATCTAGGTAAAACTGCTTTTGAATATGCTGCACCAACAGACTGGAACTCTCTTCAAATGAAATTGCGGCTAAATCAGTTGGTGCCTTTTGGTAAATTTAAAACACTTTTGCGTGCAATGGAAAATTATTTAATGATTTGCAAATGCTTCTAGTGCTGTATTTTACTGATATCTTACTGTTGTGATGTATTGTAAAATAGTTTGTCATATATCTTTCAGGAAAACATTTGTCTTTCTGGGGCTTGAATTATGTCTTTATGCTTTATATAGAGTGCAAAAGAGTTTGTTCCATTTTGTTACCATTTTTTTACCATTTGTTTGTAAAACAAAACAAAAAAAAAAAAAAACATAAAAATAAAAATCCAGCTGCATATTTTCCATTTTACAAAACCTTTTGAGTCTCAAATGCACTTTTCTTGAAACTACATAAAAAGCCTTGTCAGGCCAACAGAACTATCCCAAAAGTTGTCCCAACTCATCAAACACTTTAGTTCAAGTACTGTCTGAAAAAACAATTTCATATTGGTGAAATGTTACAGCTATGAGGTTTCCCAGCATGCACTGCAGCATAAATTTAGCTGTTTGCTGACTTAATTTAAACTTTTTTTGGAGTTGATTCATCATTATCATTATTATTTTGTTGTGATGTAAAGTGTTTCTTTATACATTATTGATTCCCACCATTCTTAAGGGTTTGTGTGTCAAGTATTAATGCCTAGAGTATGTTCAACCACTTATAATTTTGAAGTGAAGTGAAGTGAAGTGAAGTGAAGTGTGGTCAAGAATTTATGCTTTGTGTTTAACTCATCCAAGTGCACACACACCCGGAGCAGTGGGCAGCCATGTGCTGCGGAGTCTGGGGAGAAGTTGGGGTTACAGTGCCTTGTTTAAGGGTCTCACCTCATATCTTCGTTTTGTATGATAATTGCTCCTAATTTCATTAAGATTACTATAACTTTTCACTTCTTTCTTGATGCAATTTGCTTATGTGCTTACAGCTGAAATAAACTGATTAAAAAAAAAATTCCATGTTTGTCACTCGTAAATACACATAAAAAGTGATAATGTGCTGTCTTTTCACATATTTTTTTTTATCCAGGAAACAAACAAAATATTACCTCCACAAGAGTAATTGTTCTTTCTGTAGCTGTGACTAAAAGTAGGCATCTATTAAGTAACTAAAAACAACGGAGACAACTCAAAAGTCTTACTGCCTTACGTTGCCTTATTTTTATATTTTCTCAGGTATTTATTTTTTGCAGTGCATTTTGTTCAATTTTGAAGTGAACTTTTGCCTGTTTGGTGATAAGCTGGTTTTGAACTGCTTTCTTGAGTTGAATGTAGCATGTATGTTGTGCGATATACATGAGTTGTCCTAGATATGGACAATTCATATAGCTCTACAGTGTGTGATCACCTTCAGATTAGCACACACAAGCTGTTATGTATAATTACTTATCTAAACATATATTTTTAAAGCAACTGAAACAACCTATATACATTATGTTGTTTATTTAATTCAACAGGAATAGGGATTTTGGCTACAGGTGAAACTGAGAAACATGGACACAGTGGAGAAACTGTCACAATCACATGTTCCCACGGCTGGGCTTCAACCAATATAAAGTATTTCTGCAGAGCTCCATGTGAAGACAAAGATATTTTAGTGAAATCTGACCAGTCACCTACAGGAAGATACACACTGAAGGATTCAGGAGATGGCACCTTCACTGTGAACATCACTGATCTACAGGAGTCAGACTCTGGGATTTACCAGTGCAGAGTAGAGAGATTTGGTGTAGACACATTTAAAAAAGTCAAACTGACAGTATCTAAAGGTAAGAATGATGCGTAGTATTTGGTGTGGAATTAGGAAGTGTAAAATACTCATCTGCATGTTAATTACTATTATAGACACAAACACAAACAGAACCACAACTCCTAAACCAGAAGGAAGTTCTCAATCCTCCACAACAAGAAGTTCATTCTCCACATCTTCATCATCTGGTGACATCACAGCCTCATCTTCATCAACAGGTAACACTGAGTTAATCAGGATATTATGTGCATTTATCTATCTATCTAAACAAATTTTGGTTTCATATTTTTCCTCTTTTTCATTTAAAGGATTTAAAGTTCCTGTTCTTTCACCCAGACCAACATTTAATGAGAACGGTGCACAAACTTCACTCTCCTCAGGTGTACAGTTCATCATTATTTCTCTGTATACCACAAAACAAAATTAACAAACACAAGCTGCCAACTCTTTGCAAGTAATACAACATAAAAAAAATAAATAAAAAAAAAACAACATTGAGCAACTGTTTCAACAACTATGACGAACATCACAGACAGACTGTCACGTTTCCCCGTCTCTGTATGTTTCAGGTCCTCTGATGTTCGCAGCGGTCGGACTGACTGTTATCTTCATTATATTTGGGGCGGTTCTCTGTATATGGAATAATCAAAAGAAAAATTCACACAGTTCTAAGGGTAAGTGAAAATAAAAATTTTTATTACAATATAGCCTATAAAACATCTAATTAAGTGTTTCCCTGTCAACAATTTAAGTTGATGCTGAAATCCAAGGCACCACACATACCTCTGAGGTAAGAAACACAGAACACTTAGTATGTATTATAACTTTCAAAGTATGTGTATTTATAGTGGAGTTTTTTTTTGGGGGGGGGGGGGGGGTTGATTCTTTGAAAAGTATACAGAAAGAAAATGGATGCGAGAATTTCAAATTTCACCAAAATATAAAGATGAAATCTACTGTGAATGAAGTCTTCCAGCAAAAAAAAAAAAAGTTAACAAAAAACGAATTTATTAATTCATTGTCCCAATACACGTACTTATTTTCTTTATAAATTTTGTAATCTTTATTATTGAATCCACAGACCACTGGTGAGTATGAGGTGATCACAGAGACCCACCAGCGGACTGAAACACACACAGCCGTCACCATTTATTCTACTGTCAATAAAAGTCCAGCAGCCAATCAGATCCAAGATCCTCCTCTATACTCCACCCTCTCCATCTGACAAGAGCTGCACCAGATGAGCTCTTAACCCCAGTCCTGATACAGCAGATCTAGCAACATATGCAGTCATAATGATATATGCTAACGGTTGTGGAAATGTACTGAACAGCTACTCTTTAACTTGCTTCAATCAATTTTGTGGACTGTGTGTCTGGTGTAAGTAAAAGTCTTATGTCTGAATGTGGTTTTGTCAATAAAAACATTCTGGGGTGTCAGTTTGTTAAATATTTCAGTGTCTTAGTACACCGGTAAGGTTTTTACTTATAATTTACTTATATACATGAGTCAGTGTGAAATGGTTAGCATGCACATTAAGCGCTAAAACAAGAGGAAGTGCATCACTAAAAAATATGGGTGGGATTAGTTTGAGGCCAATGTTGTACACGATTAGCAACTCTTGACTTCCTTTGTTAAAACAAGGCTTGCATTTTCAACAAACCGTATTTGAGTGACAACGAATGTAGAATCAGCTGAACTTCAAAGTTCTAAATGAACTAGAGACTTGAAAGATTATTAATGAAAATGAAGAACTTTCACGTGCTGTGGATCTGGATCTTTCTGTCAGGTCAGTTGTTATTATATGCTTTGACTTTTGTTCTACAGTGTGATCAAACCAGTAAACTTACATGCACAGTTCCAGGTTTAAATACTATTTGGAAATCACCTTTATCTTTTGAAATACGTTCACAACTACAAAGACAGCTCTAGTCCAACATGCATATGCATGCTGGATGAATCACATCATCTAGGTCTGTCAGTCCAAAAACTGGACTGCAAGTGGTGTTTTTTTGACATTTTAAAAGATTGAAGATTTCTTTAGTTTGACTGAAACTTTTAAAATGCATGTCAATATGAATGCTCCAACTGGTGATCTGCTAGTAGTTTTGTGGCACATATTCTGAACATAACCACTAATTTTAACCACATCTCAGTGTTTAAGTGTAGAGGCTGCGCATTCAACAAGTGTGAAAAACAGAAGGTAACATATATCAGTAGCTTATATCAGTAGCTTAACTCGAGAGGTTGTAAATCTGAATGTGAGAACTTGTCATATTAGCGTTCGTATTTGTAAATTCAAATTTACACTCACAGCTCTGATGTGAAAAGCTGAATCTTTCAATTTGCAAACAGACAATGATCATAACACTCAGTCACACGTGTAGAATGACATTCACACAAAGAAAATGACACACAAATGTTTACGACATATTTACTTTTGCACTTTACTTCAGTTTCGCTGCACAATGTCAAGTCAGTGCTTACAACCTTTCAGATCTGGAAGTACAAGTTCAAATCAGCGCTCGCACTTTTGCTACTCTTTGCGGTATTCCTGTTGCAAAACTCACTTGTGCACTTCTTCTTCTTCTTCTTTTAGAGTTTAACTGGCGGTTGGCAAACCAACTTAAGGTGCATTTACCGCCATCTACCAGACAGGAGTGTGGTCGTCGAGAATAGTCAGAGGGAATTATTCACCTATGCGCATACTTATTATATAAATATGTACATATTAAATACGGTAGAACAACCCCGTATTTTTGAGAAACCTCATAACTTGATTTTTAACAGTTTTAGATACATCTCCTAATAAATTAACTAAAGTAAGCGCTTTCCCTTCTTTATATAGGACTGATGTTAAACAACTACGCTCTTCCATATAATTATTACACTCTATTAGGACATGTTCAACTGTTTCTGGCTGACCGCAATAATCACAACCTCCTGTCTGATGTTTCCCTATACGGAGTAAAGATCTATTGAGACCTGAATGGCCAATTCTTAAACGTGTCATCACTGCCTCTTCTCTCCTACTTCCATCCCTAGATCTTCCCCCTCCCACATTTCTTTGCACACAGTAAAGATGTCTGCCAGTGTCATTATTATCCCACTGCTCTTGCCACATCCCAATCACTTTTTCCTGAATAATAGATTTCCCTTCAGCTTTGCATAGAGGGACACTGATGTTAACCTCATCCAATTTCAAGGCCTGTTTAGCTAGAATATCCACCTCTTCATTTCCATCAATACCTACATGGGCAGGGACCCAAACAAACTGAACATAAACACCTTTACTATGCAGCTGGAACAATATATGGTAAACTTTGTATATTAGATCTAGTCTGCATGACTTTCCTGTTTTTATGCTCAATAATGCAGCTTGACTGTCTGAGGCAACTACAGCTCTGTTTATGCCCCCAATATAATTCATAACCAACCAATTAAGAGCTAAAGCAATGGCAGTGAGTTCGACAGTATACACGGCAAGATAATCAGAAGTTCTTCTTTTAATTTTGATGTTATATTGTGGAATATTCACTGCCGCTCCTGTTCTGCCATTGTTTGGATCTTTAGACCCATCGGTATACAGTACTAGGTGTTCTTTAAACTGCTCAAAGTAATTTTGAACAACAAGCCATTCTGGGGTACCGCTACTTTCCTTTTTCAATGCCAGTTGTAGCTGCAAGTCCACTACTGGCATAATAAACAGCCATGGAGGTATTGATGAACATGGTACTGTCGAACTGAACTTAAATTGCGTCAGGCCTACATTCTGGGCTTTTTTATCTACAATCCACCCAAAACTATAGTAGTTAGACTTCTGATGTTCCCAACAATCATTCAACACAGCTTTTGCTGGGTGAACACAGCTATGACCCTGGAGATTGACCCAGTACGCATACATTAGCTTAACTCTCCTTAACCGCATTGGAAGTTCTCCAGTCTCAACCTGCAAAGCAGCAATAGGAGATGATCTAAAAGCTCCACAACAAATACGCAACCCTTGTGACTGTTCTCTGTCCAACCTAATCAAATGACTTTCAGCTGCTCCCATGTATGATAAACAGCCATAATCTAGGGAAGACCTCATGAGAGTCAATAAATCCTCAACAATGCCCCTTTTGCAGCTCCCCAGTTATGACCAGACAAACACCTCAACAAATTATTGACTTTTTTACACTTAATTTGAACATACTCTATATGCTGTTTCCATGTAAGTTTCTCGTCAAATATAACTCCCAAAAACTTCACAACACTCACTTGTTCTAACTTTTGCTCATAAAGTTTTAATGTAATGTCTTTATGTCGTCTTGAAAAACAAATAACTTGGGTTTTAGTAACAGACATTCTAAAGCCCCACTTATTTGCCCACTCCTCCACCACCACGATTGCATCCTGCATCTTCTTTTCCATGTACTTCAGATTACGTCCCCGCATCCAAAGGGCTCCGTCATCTGCATATAAAGACCTGCCTATACTTCCGTCAATTCGATCGAAAATGTCATTTATCATTATGTTAAAAAGTACTGGACTGCAGACGCTCCCTTGCGGTGTACCATTCTCTACAGCATATGTACTAGAATAGGCCGTGCCAACTCTAACCTCAATTTTCCTTCCAAATAAAAAATCCAGTACCCAATTATAAAGCTTACCTCCAATACCAAGTTTCTCAAACTTCATCAACAATCCCTCCTTCCACAACATATCGTAAGCTTTCTCTCTATCAAACAGGACAGCAACCACTATTTCTTTGTTTGTCTGGGCTTTTCTCACTTCTGACTCCAGACATAGAATTGCGTCCATCGTATTTCTTCCCTTACGAAAACCACTTTGAAAAGGGCAGAACAAGTTATTACTTTCCATATAATATGTCAGCCTATCTGTTACTATTCTCTCCATTGTTTTCCCTAACTGCGAGGTAAGCGCAATGGGCCTGTAATTAGAAGGGTCATTTGCATTCTTACCAGGCTTCAGCACTGGCACTATGACTGCCTGTTTCCACACACCAGGAATCCTTCCTGTTTCCCAAACCAGATTGAAAAGCTTCAGGACAACATTAAGAGACCTGTCACTTAAATGTCCAAGCATAGAGTAGCAAATACCATCCTTGCCAGGTGTAGATTGCTTCACATTAGAGACAGCCTTCTTCAATTCAAAAATTGAAAAAGGCATATCAAGATTCCGACTTGTAATTCTTTTCCTAACAATAACTCCTGGATTTTCAGCTAAAGCCTCTTCTCTACAGCACTTAGCAGTGTCTGACAATTTCTCAGAACTGTGTACTTTAACTAAAGTCTCCACCAACAACTCTGCTTTTTCTTTATTACTAACAGCAGTCTGTCCATTACAAAGCAAAACAGGCATAGAATAATTCCTTTTAACACCATTCATTTTCTTAATAACTCCCCATACATCTGACAACTTAGTTTCTCTCCCAATTGTATTACAATATTCCCTCCAGAAAGCCTTTTTTGCAGCTCTAACAGTCTTTCTAACAATAGCCTGCGCTCTTTTATACTGGACTAAAGCCTTAAGTGAATGATTCTTCCTTATCTGCTCAAATGCCTTACTTCTCTCTTTTATTGCAGCGCTACACTGCTCATTCCACCATGGTACAGACTTTTTAATTCCTCTTCCACCAGTCTTTGGAATTGAGATCTCAGCCACCTGAAGAATATTAGACACAAATTCAGAGTTAAGTAACTCCACATCATTCAAACATCTTTCATATAATTCATCACACTTGCTCTCAGCTAAAACTTGAAATAATTCCCAGTTGGCTTTATCTAACCTCCATCTCGGTACCCGCACTTCATCTTCTTTAATTACATCAGTTCCAACTGTTATAATTATGGGGAAGTGATCACTACCCATAGGTAAGTCACTTAACACCTCCCATGATGTAATACCTGCCATTCCACTCGATATAAATGTTAAATCCAAATAACTCTCTGTGTTTCTACAGCAATCATATCTTGTACCTCTACCATCATTAACACAAACAAGTGAATTCAATTCAAGGAACTCCTCAATAATCACACCATTTGCATCTGTATTCAGGCTTCCCCATAATACATTATGTAGCGCCCCTATGCTCTGATTATAACCAGAGCAGCGCACCGGGTTCTTAAAGTGTCTCTCGACTATGCACTAATGCTATCCTCCCCTATGTCAGCTAGGAAATGTCACTGTATAATGACTTCAATCAACACAAATGGGTAAGTATAACAAAATTAACCTTTAGGTTTATTTATACACAGTAAAACAAAATAAATAAATGTTTAAATAAATGTTTAAATATCAAATGTTCAATAAACTTCAAATTAAACCATACACTTGTCTTGTGTATTTTTTCCCCTTTGAAGAAAAATATACAATCACTTCAAATGAACAATTATGACAGATCAACACTTCCTTAATATCTCAAATAAACAAATAATATCAATAAATACTCGTTTCACAAACAATAGTTGAAACAGTACCGGTTTTAACGTTTGAGTGGCCACTCACATAGACACGTGTGCGCGCACGCACATACACACACCTCACAAGTCCCAACCCCTCCCCGTTGCAGGCCTGGACGTTGCTAGAGATCGTTGAGGCCGTGAAACAACAAATGGCCACTTCACTCTAATGAGCAAATAAAATTAAATAAGATCACCTGAATTCCTTGATTATCAGCAGCGTTCTCGTTAGACTCCTCCGAAGCTCGAACACGCGCTCTCTCTCTCTCGCTCACCTGACGCTGTTGAGCTGATCATGTCCCACGGCGCCAGAGGAATTCTAAATCACTCGGGGATTTAGAACGCTATCTGGGTCTTTGTTGATCCAGCAAGACTTGTTAGATGAAACAAAATAAACTTTAATCCAGTCCAGTGTACTTGAATGTCCGATTATCTATCGTGTATTTTCACATTAACAACCGAACTCAACACTACAAAAGAAAACCGGCTTATACTCGTGCAGAGTAACGTGCATACACTTTCATGAATGTCCTTAAACTCTCTGATTTGAAGAAATGTAAGTTTCAACAACTTATACAGCGTTTACATGTACATTTTCTTCTCCACCATCTCAACAACACTCTCGTGCATACCTCTCTGTTCACCTTTTTTTTTATCTCCTCCAATCAGAATCACACTCTCACACTTGAGGGTGGGAACAAATAAAACATCAACCTATCAGCAAAAAATAATACTAACTTGCTAGGCAAAAGCACATTTTCTGCAAGTGCATTACATACAAACTTTAAGTATCACCGTATTTCTTAAAGAAACAGTGCTTTAAAATATAGTTCTCAACTGAAACACAAAATACATGTACATAAGCATAAATGATGTACTCCCATCTTATGTATTCCAAATTAACCCTTCTCATGAATTAGATATTATTTACTCAATAATAACTTGCTTATTTTACCCATCATTAACCCATTCTGTCATTAACTCAACATAATAACCCTAACTGGGTTACACTCTCCCCCTACTAAAATACTCATGTCCCCATGAGGTTTTTAACTACAACTGTAGCATAACTTCAGATTTCAGGTTTGGATGCACATTAACACAATGTTCACATGTGGCCATTGGGTGACACCACAATGTATTGCAAGTACCCTTCACCTTAGAAGACTCTTGAATTTTCACTACCATACCCCTATATACGATTGTTAAGGGTCTATCAGTAGATTTCCCAAGTGCATCATAACTTAGTTTCTGAACTGGTTTTATCATCCTCCTTGGACGATTTCCAACTCTTCTCTGTTCTTCTTCTCTTGTAACATTCACTGATTCATTAATTTCGTTATCAGAAACCGAATCTCCCAAGTTCTCCAGCATCTGGGCTGAAACGCTCTCCACATCATCATCAGGTGGCAAATCTCCTCCAGTCACTTCCACCTGAGCAGGATCCTTTTGAGACCTAGCAGGGCTCTTCACTTTCTCCCTCTCATAGGATGGAAAAGATAGTGTTCCAAGATCCACTGTTTGTTCAACTGGGTAATATGCACAATGACTACCGTCGTCACTGTCAGAAGTTATGTCCACACATTTACAACTTTCTGGGTCCACTTCAGGTCTTATTGTTTTTTTCTGTGTCCTTTTCACAGTTTTGGATCTGGTCACCATGTGACGTGGAACTTCTTCCCTTTCAGCAGGTAAGTTTATCCTCACTTCTTCTCCAATTGGCAACAAGTGATCCCGGTGCAAAGTTCTCACACCTCCAGTTCCTGCTTTTGGCTTCACC
This sequence comes from Carassius gibelio, assembly GCF_023724105.1. Classification (NCBI taxonomy): domain Eukaryota; kingdom Metazoa; phylum Chordata; class Actinopteri; order Cypriniformes; family Cyprinidae; genus Carassius; species Carassius gibelio. The sequence continues at coordinate 36,298,377 of NC_068371.1, forward strand.
CTGTACACAGGCAGATTTTGCAACTTCTCCAGGACAAGGTAAGGTACGGAGTTCCATCGATCTTGTAACTTTTGTTTCCCAGTCGTTGCAAGATTCTTGACCAGCACACAATCTCCTTTTTCAAGCACTCTGAACTTCACTCTCTGATCATAGAGTCTTTTGTTCCTCTGCTGTGTCTTCTGCGCATTTTGCAAAGATAACTTATATGCGTGTCTTAAATCCTCTTTCATCCTCTCCACATATTTTTGATAATTTGCTCCCCCCTTTCCATCCACAGGATTTCCAAAGTGCACATCTATCGGTAGACGAGCTTCTCTTCCAAACATTAGATAGTAAGGAGAATATCCCGTTACTTCACTTTTAGTACAGTTATATACATGTACTAACTGACTCACACTTTGGCTCCACCTTTCTTTCTTGGCAGCATCCAGCGTACCCAACATGGATAGAAGAGTGCGGTTGAAGCGCTCTGGTTGGGGATCTCCTTGAGGATGGTAGGGTGACGTTCTCGTCTTTCGGATCCCCAGGATTCCAAGTAACTCCTTGATTAGTCTGCTCTCAAAATCACGGCCCTGGTCAGAATGAATTCTGGCAGGCAAACCGTAATGTACAAAGAACTTCTCTACTAAGATTTTTGCAACCGTTAACGCCTTCTGATCTCTTGCAGGATATGCTTGCGCATAACGGGTAAAGTGGTCGGTCACTACAAGTACATTGGCAACTCCCTTTGAATCTGGTTCAATTGACAGGAAGTCAATGCAAACAAGGTCCATTGGCCCACTACTTGTAATATGATTCAGGTAGGCTGATTTTTGTGGCAGAGTTTTCCTCGCTATACATCTTCCACAATTCTTCACATATTTCTCCACTTCCCTAGTCATATGTGGCCAATAGAATCTGTCTTTACACAATTCAGTGGTTCGCTCAATCCCTAGGTGACCTGACTCATCGTGAAGAGAATTCAAGACCTCATTTCGGTATTTTTCCGGCAAGACTAACTGCTCTTTCTCTTTCCCAAAAGAGTTGTTTGTTACTCTGTACAAGAGCTGATGACGAATGGCCAACTTCTTACCCTGTTGCCTCAATAATGTCTCCAAAACATTAGAACTCTTTGAAGCATTGGGAAGTTTCCCTTTCTCCACATCTAGGATCACTGGACCAATGATGGGATCTTGTTCTTGTGCTAACCTCAAATCTGAGTTAGACAATGGAGATTGATGGTTCGTACCCAAGTGTATTGGGCAAACATACAAATCAGGAATACTTTCAGAATCGACCCCCAGCTGGTCTACCAATCTGTCACTCGACTCATCAGACAGGTAAGTACTAGTAGCACGTGTACAGATAGCTTTTACTCCTGATCTAGGAATATCTATCCATTCTGTGGTCTGACCAGCATCCAAAGGATAACGCGACAGTACATCGGCATCCGTATTCTGACTACCAGGTTTATACTGGAGGCTGAAATCATAAGTGGCTAAGGCAGCCAACCACCTATGTCCAGTAGCATTGAGCTTTGCACTTGATAGAACATATGTAAGGGGGTTGTTGTCCGTCCTTACTTTGAATTTTGTTCCATACAGGTAGTCATGGAATTTGTCAACGACAGCCCATTTCAGAGCCAGGAACTCCAACTGATGAATGGGATATCGTTGCTCAGCTGTACTCAACTTCCTACTGGCGAATGCAATTGGTCTCAACCCCTCAGGGTACTCCTGATTTAACACGGCACCCAGACCTTGTAAGCTGGCATCCACGTGCAATATGTACTGCTTAGATGGATCTGCGTAGGCTAGTACTGGTGTATGAGTAAGACAATGGATAATGGTATGGAAGGCTTCTGTACACTCCTCAGTCCACCGCTCTCCAAAGGGTTCCAGCTCTTGGTAATATTTACCTTTAGGTAATACTTTATGTTTACTCCTCACTGGGGCATACCCTTTGGTCAGTTCCGTTAATGGCCGTACTATCTTGGAGTAATTCTTAATGAATCTCCGATAGAATCCACAGAATCCAAGAAACGATCTCAGTGACTTTAGATCATGAGGTATCTTCCATTCATTTACAGCCTTCACCTTTTCCGGGTCTGGGGTTACGCCATCGGCAGACACAATATGCCCAACATATTTTACAGCCGGCTGGCAAAATTGACATTTATCAACAGACACTTTGAGCCCGAACTCTTCCAATCGATCCAGCACTTTCATCAACCTCTCTTCATGCTCCTCTAGCGTTCTTCCGAAAACAATTAGATCATCTAGATACACTATAACTTGTAGCAAGTGCATATCTCCAACTGCCCTCTCCATCAGTCGTTGGAACGTTGCTGGAGCTCCAGATATCCCTTGCGGCATCCGCTCGAATTGGTAGAATCCAAGAGGACAAATGAACGCCGTCTTTTCCTTATCTTCAGCAGCCATTTCAATTTGATAGTAACCACTCCTTAAGTCCAAGACGGAAAACCACTTGCTCCCCGACAAACAATCCAGAGCGTCCTCTATCCTGGGAGTTGTATATTGATCCGGTACGGTTCTGGAATTCAGAGTTCTATAATCAATGCACATTCTAATAGCACCACTCTTCTTACGAGCTATGACTATAGGTGATGCATAGGGACTCCTTGATTCCTTTATTATACCGGCAGCCAGCAAATCCTTCAGATGACGGCGCACATCATCGATGTCTGCTGGGGCAATACGCCTAGACCTCTCCCTGAAAGGCGTGCAATCATTCAGCCTGATAGTATGAGTCACATCTTTTGCTTTTCCCACATCCCATTCTGATATAGAAAACACGTTTCCTCGCGCTGACAACTTCTTTCTTAATCTTTCCTCCCAATTAGGTGGTATTGGAGAATCGCCAAAGTTAAAGATATTCGGATTTAGCTTCCTGACAGCGGTCTGATCTCCCTGCGCGACCGTAACAGTGTCGGTATGGAAAACATTTGCCATCACAGTCCCTGGAGGAATTCTTATATCTTTCGCAGTCTCATTGCACACAAGCAATTTGAAGTTATCCACGTCTATATCAGATGAATACAGGACGGATGATGGGACAAATACTCCAGCAGGTAATAAGTTCTCATCCGTGGCTTCTACTAGGAGAATATCTTCTCTCACCTGTTCCTTGAGTTCAACTTTACACTGCACATACTTTTCACCCTTCTGAGGTATTGATAGGGATCCAGGTCCCATCCATGTAACAATCCCTTCAACTGAGTCAGTCACTTCCTCTTTCCATTTCTTATGCTGGACACAAGGTATTGAAACAGTTGACTGAATCCTTAGAGAATGTGCAGCATCCGATACTCCTGACTCCTGGCCAAGTGAAATCAGTCTTTGGAAAAAACTTGCATTGGTTCCAATGATTACAGGAACTTGTTGAGGACCTTGTGGTTCTGGACACACCAATGCTAAGACAGGTACTGTTTCTTTCACTCCAATAAGTGACTCAGGAAATGACACATCCACTAGAATGTATCCCTTATATGGATAGTTACAGGCACTTAGTCCCCAGATAGACAATCCAGTCAAAGGTTGAATGGGAATCTGTGGTAAGTACTTGGCATGCCACTGTTCAAAAACAATGGTAACTTGAGAACCACTGTCAAGTAAAGCACTGCATGGACATCCATTCAATTCTACTGAAATGGTTGAGACTGGTCCCACTAGACCCATAGGCACACATTCCTTCTCTCTGACATCAGTTAGTCCCTTCTTGGAGAAACAATCTGGACCACAAGAAGCAACAGGATCTTCCTTTGATCTGCTCCCTTCAGTTTTCGCCCTTCTGAGGGATCTCACCAGCTTTTGTATAACTTTGCCAGTATTCTCTGGTGCGTTACACTTAGTGGCTATATGTCCATCTTCCCCGCAACGGTAACAGAAGAAATCCTCCTTAGACTTCATTGGTTTCTCATTGTGTCGCGAAGGCATTGCTCTGTAGTCCAGCCTAGTTTTAGTTTGAACAGGCTTAGCAGTTGAACTGATACTCATCACCTCCAATTGTTTATTTAACTTGTGAATTTGTTTCTTTAACTCTTTCACTTCAGACTCTCCATGAGTATCTACTCTTTGCTTTTCAAGTTTTTCTCTAGAATCTATCTTCATGGATGCAACAGGAACTTTGGCTGAATCATCTCTCATATTGGCTTTTAGCTCCTGAAGTTCAGCTCGGAGTTGCTTTACTACTTCCGATTCCAGATTATCATCGGTTTTCAGATTTATTGATTTCACTGACGTTCCGATTCTACGACGTGCAAGTTCATTCTCTTCAGCTGTCTTTAACTCATTCAATAACTCCAAGAAAGTCGGAGGGTGGTCTTTCCGTTCTCGTAGCCTCAGCTGTAATAACATCAGGTCTGAATCGAAAGCAGCACCTCTGATTAGCTGTTCAATCCTTGCCTTATCCATCATGTGAGACATCAACCCGCCTTTTTGAACCACCTTTGTCAACGATTTCTCTATTCGTCTCAGGAAGTCAGACAGAGATTCTCTAGGGAATTGTCTCAGTAACCTGAAAGCAAAGTAAAGGTCTTCCCCTGATTCAGAGGTTCCAAAGGTATTTTCTAGAGCCTCAAGGTACTGTGAAGCACTAGCCTCAGGACTTGAAAACCTTACCGCCTTCACAATGTCAAGAGCAGGGCCTTTCAAACTCTCCATTATCCGTCGTCGCTTTTCTTTTTCTGAACACTCACATTCGGCGGTCATTAATCTGGCCTGTTCCATCCAATTCTCAAGATTTTCTTCTCCAGACGGGGTAGGAATAGTACCAGAAAACATACGCAATCGCCTATAAGCATTGGAGTCTCCAGAAGGCTTTGTTTTTTCCAGAAGGTCCCCAACTGCACGTATAATGGACTCGGGTGAACCAGCATTGGAACTGGCTGAATGGAATAAAGATTCCAAGTCAGTCATGGATTTTCCTTCCTCATGCAGAAATTTTGCCAATTTCTCAGAAAACCCGCATGCAGGTACATCAACAGGTGCTACAATGACCCTCCATGTCTCTTCCCCTTCGGCTCTTAGCAATTCAGCTGGAATGCGGGTAGGATCTATCACTTCACGGCATTCACACAAGATCAACACAGTATCTGGGCTTTGTCCCTTTTTAGAGTCTCTAACTCTCACTCTGCCTACTGCTTTTATAGTTTCGACAGCTTCTTCAATACATGCCACATCAGTTGTTGCAGGTACTCCCATTAACATGATAGCATGGCTTTCCTCAACTACAGCTTCCTTGCACCAGTTTGAAAGTTCAACAGACAAACGTGAATCACTCTTGAGCGCCATTTTGATTCTTTAAAAGAATAGTCAGTAAGTACCCTTTTCTTCTACTGAATGCTTAATCTTAATATTTAGGATTTTAGGGAGAGAATAATGATCCCGGACGAGCCCCCAAATTGTGTAGCGCCCCTATGCTCTGATTATAACCAGAGCAGCGCACCGGGTTCTTAAAGTGTCTCTCGACTATGCACTAATGCTATCCTCCCCTATGTCAGCTAGGAAATGTCACTGTATAATGACTTCAATCAACACAAATGGGTAAGTATAACAAAATTAACCTTTAGGTTTATTTATACACAGTAAAACAAAATAAATAAATGTTTAAATAAATGTTTAAATATCAAATGTTCAATAAACTTCAAATTAAACCATACACTTGTCTTGTGTATTTTTTCCCCTTTGAAGAAAAATATACAATCACTTCAAATGAACAATTATGACAGATCAACACTTCCTTAATATCTCAAATAAACAAATAATATCAATAAATACTCGTTTCACAAACAATAGTTGAAACAGTACCGGTTTTAACGTTTGAGTGGCCACTCACATAGACACGTGTGCGCGCACGCACATACACACACCTCACAAGTCCCAACCCCTCCCCGTTGCAGGCCTGGACGTTGCTAGAGATCGTTGAGGCCGTGAAACAACAAATGGCCACTTCACTCTAATGAGCAAATAAAATTAAATAAGATCACCTGAATTCCTTGATTATCAGCAGCGTTCTCGTTAGACTCCTCCGAAGCTCGAACACGCGCTCTCTCTCTCTCGCTCACCTGACGCTGTTGAGCTGATCATGTCCCACGGCGCCAGAGGAATTCTAAATCACTCGGGGATTTAGAACGCTATCTGGGTCTTTGTTGATCCAGCAAGACTTGTTAGATGAAACAAAATAAACTTTAATCCAGTCCAGTGTACTTGAATGTCCGATTATCTATCGTGTATTTTCACATTAACAACCGAACTCAACACTACAAAAGAAAACCGGCTTATACTCGTGCAGAGTAACGTGCATACACTTTCATGAATGTCCTTAAACTCTCTGATTTGAAGAAATGTAAGTTTCAACAACTTATACAGCGTTTACATGTACATTTTCTTCTCCACCATCTCAACAACACTCTCGTGCATACCTCTCTGTTCACCTTTTTTTTTATCTCCTCCAATCAGAATCACACTCTCACACTTGAGGGTGGGAACAAATAAAACATCAACCTATCAGCAAAAAATAATACTAACTTGCTAGGCAAAAGCACATTTTCTGCAAGTGCATTACATACAAACTTTAAGTATCACCGTATTTCTTAAAGAAACAGTGCTTTAAAATATAGTTCTCAACTGAAACACAAAATACATGTACATAAGCATAAATGATGTACTCCCATCTTATGTATTCCAAATTAACCCTTCTCATGAATTAGATATTATTTACTCAATAATAACTTGCTTATTTTACCCATCATTAACCCATTCTGTCATTAACTCAACATAATAACCCTAACTGGGTTACACATTACAAGAATTAAAATCACCGCACCATACTATCTTTCCTTGAATCTGTCCACTTACAGCACCTAGGTCCTCAATACTCAACCTCTTATTAGAATTATAAAAATTAACCACTGAAACTTGATCATTACCCATCCAGATTTTAACAACTACTGATTCATACTCCTGTCCCATCATTTCAACTTTGTACCTCAGACCATCTTGAACAAATGTTGCTACTCCCCCACCTTGTCTATCCTTCCTATCATTTCTTATTGCCGTGTAACCTTGAATAATAAAATCTAACTGAGGTTTGAGCCATGTCTCCTGAATACATATTATATGGGGCCTATCTCCCAAATCAGAGATGTACTTCTTAAACTCTAGACCATTGCTGATGAGACTTCTCGCATTCCACTGGAGAATAATTATCATGAGACAGACGGTACACCACTCCATGTTTGAGGTTGACATGAAAATTGACTCTCATTTAATCTCTCTTCCACTAATTCCCAGCTACTATTTTTAAAACCGAGGTACTTCTGCGCTGCTTTTACAATTATTTTAATTTTTTCCGTCTTCCTTTCAACTTGAGCAGTACAATTAATAATCTCTACCATGAACAAAACAAAATCATCTTTTCTCATGAGTAGAGTATCTTCTTTGATCTTACTGCATCCCTGACAAGCAGAACTGCATGCCTCTACAGCCGCTGTTTTATTCACCTGTACAGTTGATTGAGCAGGTATTTTCCTAGCCGCTTCCGCAAATGAGACCCCAGTTTGGATTTTAACCTTCTGTACCTCTTCAGCTCTTTTGCTAACTGTACATCCCCTGTAAGCTGAGCTATGTTCACCTCCACAGTTACAACATTTCAAGGCAGCTCCTTCCTCACATTTCCCATATTCATGATCCCCAGCACATCTCCCACATCTCTGCTTCCCCTTACATACTGCTGCTACGTGTCCAAACTTTTGACATTTAAAACATCGAAGTGGTGGAGGAATAAACGGCCGAACACCATAACTCATGTATCCAACATAGACTTTATCTGGTAGAACCCTCTCTTCAAATTTCAACATGACTGAAAAACTATTACTCCTTTCCCCATTTCTGTTCATTTTTAGTCGTCTAACTTCTACAACCTTTCCTCCAGATACATTGGTTTTAATTTCTTCGACTGGGACCTCAGGTGGAATGCCTGTAATGACACCACGTAAATACTTTCCACTGTCAAGCAATTTTCCACTCACATTTTCACCTAAAACTTTACTCATACTAAGTGCTCTCTCTTTGTGTTTGACATCATTACAGATGATTAACAAAGACCCATCCCGCAAGACTTTCGCACATTTCACTTTTCCAACCAGAGTGTTTATCTCTTTTGTAAGCTTAACCGGATTCCATTTACTAAACGACTCGCCCTCTTTAATCAATTTCACAACTACTTTAAACTCCGTTGCTACTTCTACTAATCCCGCACTGTGTACCTCATCCTTATCAGACTGGGAAGATTCAGTTAACTTTCTAGTCTTTTTTCGTTTTCGCCTACCTTTCTGAGTATGCCATATACCATCTTTTTCATTTTCCCCGCCACTGGCACCTACTTCCATTCCGATTTCACTTCCTGACACATCACTTCCCTCTGCCATCTCTCAGACCGTCACACCTCCACCAGCCCACTTGTGCACTTCTTCTTCTTTTGATGTTTTATGGCGGTCGGCAAACCAGCTTTTGGCGCATATTCCGCCACCTACTGGGATGGAGCATAGACATATAAATACCTAGACGCCTCATTGTAAAGGGGGAGATGCGTTTTTTTCTGAATAAAAACACGATAACGTTCACATGTATCTACCGATTTCAGAGGTTTGTATTCTACGTGCAGTTAAAAAAACTTTGCCTCCAGTTATTTAGTTAGGTTTGGAAAATCATACATTTTCGTAAGGAATTGTGAAAGCTCACATTTGTCTCACTTGTTGATTTTTTTTTTTCGGTTTACAGCTCTAATGTTAATTTAGTATAACTTTTTTATAGCACTATAGCTTATGAACTCCACAACAAATAATAACACATGTAACTGATGAGGCTATTTATCCAGTGAAAATTAAAATATGCACTGATATAGTGCACAGTAGAAATATAGTAAAAGTGGTATGTTATATTAAAAAGTATATGTAGTACTAAAGCAAGTACAACGGTACAATAACATATGTGATATAATAGATTTATAATAGCAAAAAATTATATGTATAATATGAATAATACCATAATAAATAACTGAACAACAATAGGTTAATAGCAAGAAGAATATGTAATATCAAGGGTGGAATAATACAGAATAGACAAAAATGAATAATACATTTTATAGTAAATAAAAGAGTAAAATAAAAAAAAAATTAAATGTAATTTTAAAATACTATTTGTGTAATAGTTATAAATCAAATTAAGACACAACTTATGACATAACACAACAAAAATTGTGGACATAAGTTCCAAATTGTGTTTAATTAATGAGCTCAAGTATAATACATGTACACACACATACATAATATATGCATAATGCATATTCTATATACATTCTATAATGCACATTCCACACACTCATGCAGAAAACACACACATTTTGAAACAGTGGTTTATTTTTCTATGTATGTTAACACATTGGGTGTGAGTGTGTGAGGTTTACCTTACACAACAAAATCTCAAAGTATAGTTGTTTGTTTATCACAGACCAGAATATGAGATGCTCCCCTCAAAAAACTTTATATTAATCAAAATTAATAATCATTATAACAACATCACAATGAGTTCATCATGATATTGCAGCTGGAGTCTATGAGTTCCTGTGTTTTTCATTTCTAGGCTATTTACATCATGTAGTTTTTGTGTAAAGACACACGCAGTACATTATCAGCATTAAACAGCCTGTGTAAAGCTTTTTAAATGCAGTCTATAGTATTAGAATATGAGCAGGGCTATTCTGTCAATTCATTCAGGGCTGCTCTGGGTTTAGTACAAACACAAGATTAGTCTGTGGAGGAATAGTCTTGTCTCTTGGAAATGCAGGGAACAGCTTTCCTCAGCTTTCCTTGAGGCTGTCCTTGTCCTGTTTGCAAATGGCTAAAAGGGAAGAAAAAAAAACATAGAATCAGTTCACAGTTTTATGAAAAGCAACGAAATCCTTATAATCAAGTGATTAATGATGATAAACCTAATCGGTAACACTTTTGAATAACGGTCCATTAGTTAATATTAGTTAACTACTTTAGTTAACATGATCTAAGCAAGAACAATCCTTCTACGGCATTTATTAATCTTAGTTGGTGTTAATTTTAACATTTACTAATGCATTATTTAAATCTAAAGTTGTGCTTGTTAACATTAGTTAATGCACTAAACTGTATTTTCATTAACGTGAACAAAGATGAATAAATACAGTAATAAATGTATTGTTCATTGTTTGTTCATGTTAATTAATGAATTAACTAACATTAACTAAAGGACCATTATTCTAAAGTGTTACCACTTCATCTTTGTAAATAAGTAACGGTAGTGAAATTAGAAGAGAGAAGATTTAGCTCCATCATTAATCTAGACAGTCAAAGTGCTCACTCTGTATATTGTGCTCATAACACCATTTAGTTTATTATATAAACGGCAATATAAGTTAAAACGTAATAAGAATTCATTTAAATTTCACTGCTAACTACGCTAGCGACATCGTAATATTAAAAATGACCAAAAAACATAGAGAAAGAACAGCACTGTGAAATATAACACCCCGAGATCTGTTTTTATTATCGTGTGACGCTTTGTAGGTGTCCAATCTGTTGAGAGTCAGGTATGTTTTCTTCTGTCCTGATGTAGACCCCTTAAAATTTTGTAAACATTCCAACACTGTAAAAAAAAAAAAAAAAGTTCAGTCAACTTAAAAAAATAAGGCAACTTATCGCAAGCGCTTTTTTGAGTAAACTTAACAAATGGGGACTAAAGTCCACCCAACTTAGAATAACTTAATATCACAAGTTGTCACAACAAAATAAAAATATCAGAACAAAATATTTTTTGTTTACTGAACACAAGGCCTATTATCTATAAGCATACACAATTTTAAAGTGACATGATACTCAGCCAAGTGTGGTGACTTATACTCAGAATGCATGCTCTACATTTAACCCATCCAAAGTGCACACACACACCATGAACACACACCCAGAGCAGTGTTCGTTATGCTGCGGTGCCCGGGGCAAGTACACCCGGCTGCAGCCTGCAGATCGAGGCAGGGCTGCACCTGGGGTGGAGTTGCACGTGCAGCCCCGCCCCACACCTACTCTAATTGGTTCAATCGTCTTTCATAGACTTACATGATAGGAAATGTGTGCGTAGTTGGTGTAGGATGGAGAATGCTGTTTAAAAAGCTAAAAACGCTGTACAGTTTTACAAAGCCTTAACTATAATGCAGTTTTTTATTGTTAACTCACTATGTCTGATTTATTGAATCAAGAGATGTTAGCTGTTGCAAGTTTACTCTTCTTGACCAGATTAATTCACAAATGAATAATTGGGACATTCTAAAAGCACGCTTAACATGAAAGTACGTGGCTTTATGCATTAAAACAGTGTTTTAAAAAGACCAAACTCAGTAAACAAATTATTAATAAAGCATTCTATCCACAGACAAGCAGATATGAGAACAGAATATGAACACAAAGCGTTTAATTTCCACCCATAACCTGCTTGTCTGTAAATAAAATGTGTTATTAAAAATGTTTACTGAGTTTGGTCTTTTTAAAACACGTTTTAATGCATTACGCCACATTACGCGTTTTCCTTTTAGTCTAATGGTTTTCTATGGGAGGAAAACGCTTAATACGTAATTAAACACATTGCAATCTTAGTCTGGACTCATCTGCCTGTCAGTGAATAGAACGCTTTATTATTAATTTGTTTACTGAGTTTGGTCTTTTAAAAACACTGTTTTAATGCATTAAGCCACATTAAACGTAGAATGTCCCGAATCATTCCAGCTGATTGAAAAGAATCGGCTCAATGGTCACAAAATGGATATCGGAGAAGATCCCAGTTTAATATAAATAGATGATACTTTATAAAGTTTATCTCAATATTTGACAGTGGCTGTGAGACTGCACTAAAATAAGAGCACAATTATCATGAAATTGTGTTCGTTACTATAGCAACGGTTTACAGGTATGTCCTCTCAGAATCATCACTGGCCGATAGAAATAAAAGTTTATCGATTTCTTCACTTTCAAATAACAAGGAGCAGCATATTTTCCTGAAATAAAGGGGAGAAAAAGTCTATGTTTTGCAATGAAGTAAAGAAAATTAAAAGTTTCATAAAAATTGAATTGGCAGACACATTAGACTATTAGAGTGTCATTTATCATCTACATGACGGATAATTATATGTAACAATAATTGTCTTGTCATGTTATATAAATTAAAACAGTAATGAAACCCCTTTCATTTTCTTTTCTCATACTCTGATGATATGAAATAATCATATTTTCCAAAATTATTTAATTCATAATTCATTCTTCTATCTGAAGACCTGATCGTCTTACTGTGGATCTTCAACCCAATTAATTTACTATATTCGTATGTTAGCCAAAAGATCAACTCAATTTAACAAAACAATCATTGCAGGGACATGGCGAGTTACAGGCTAATGTTTTTTTTTCTTCTTTTGTGCATTATGAAGGCTTTATAAAACTGCACAGCATTCTCCATCCTACACCAACATTTCCTATCATGTAAGTCTATGAAAGACAATTGAACCAATCAGAGTAGGTGTGGGACGGGGCTGCACGTGCAACATCACCCCAGGAGCAGCACCCGCCTCGATCTGCAGGCTGCAGCCGGGTGCTTCACGCCCGGGGAGCAGTTGGGGGTTCAGTGTCTGGCTCAAGGGCACCTCAATCGTGGTATTGCCGGCCCGAGTTTCGAACCCACAACCCTAGGGTTAGGAGTCAAACTCTCTAGCCACTAGCCCACGACTTCATATTATTCAAGTTGTCTAAATAAACCATGCCACGGGTCAAATAACTGTTTTTATTATTGAAAGTTTGTGTCCAAAGCACAAGGACATACCAAGTCTTGTATATTACCTTCTTTACTCATTGCATTTTACACTGAACTCAACACATGGTACATAATGCATGTTAAATAAATCCAGTGTAAATTATACCTCCATACGTTAGCAGTCTTGTGGCATGAAGTCACATGTATTTAACATTTTTATTTGTTTTTAAAGGAACTATTACGTGAAAATTACTATTTTGGGTATTTTAACATCAACCAAATCCACTGGGCAAAGTTACGTCCAGTGGACTTCTTTTTAGGTCTTTGCAGTGTGTGTGTGTGTGTGTGTGTGTGTGTCAATGTTTACAAGCGTAAGCTTGCACGTTTTAGGAGGGATTTATTAAACGTGGATGCAGAAGAAGTTTCGTAACTGTCCAAATATGTACAGTCCCTGACTCTGCAGGACCGTGACAGCTTTTTTTTTTTTTTTTTTTAATAACTCTCGCGGATGGAAGCAGGCTACCTGACCCATACGGCCATATGAATTACTTGGTGGTATGGGGAATTTTGTCAAGGCTTATTTTCTAATGTAACCTATCGCTGGGAGAAGGGTATTCCTGCACAACCGGAGGCTGCAGTTTCAGGACCGCAGTTCTTGGACCGCAGCTTTAGGACCCTAGTTGTTTTGTGACAGCGCCACCTACTGTACTGGATCAACACTAATTAAAGATGGACGACGTGGACAGCAACCAGACGGTGAGTATCGATATTTAATTAAGTTTTATTTTATAACGTTTAAACGGTGCAAAGTTTACATAGTGAAAACTGCTACCTATGAATTAATAATTAATTCCTACCAAATTAAGAATTTTTGAGCTAGTTTTATTAATTACTACGACCTTAATTATTGGCCATGATTTCATAAATCCTTATTGAGTTTTAATGACGAAGTATTATAAGTGAATCTAGCCTGCACATTAATTAAACTTATCAGATGACAAGAGCATGGTTGTTGTAAGGTTTGTAAGATTTACCTGCAGCTTAATGTATTAGTGTGAATACTGGCTTAATAGTCGTTGTTTTACCATAATATATATATATATATATATTCCAGTTGAATATGTTAAACAAACGTTTCTTATTTATCTCTCTCTGTCTCTCGTTCTCTCTTTCTCTAGAGTTGAAGCCTACAGCCGTTCTATCCATTCAGCAACTGATGGAAAAGGGAAAAGGGGTTCACTTTGGTGCTGTTGTGATGTTGTCGCAAAAATGACATATATATACAGTACAGACCAAAAGTTTGGACACACAAAGAGTTTTCTTTATTTTCATAACTATGAAATTTGTAGATTCACACTGAAGGCATCAAAACTATGAATTAACACATGTGGAATTATATACATAACAAAAAAGTGTGAAAAAACTGAAAATATAGAAACTCTTTGAATGAGAACATTCTTGAATCATTCTTGTGTCTTGTCTTGCCTCTCAACAACTTTTAAAATATTGGCAGTAATTTAGTGACTCCATACGCTGATTCCAACTTTAACTTACCTGATAATGAGCTAATTCACCTTAAGGAGGTTAATCAATATACTGTATAATTCAAGAGACTAAGACTTTTAAGGTTCGTCATTTTTTACAAAATTTATATTTCTTTAATATTTTGTGTAAAATTGTGACTCAAATCACACTTAGTAATTAACCTCTGCTGCATTTTGAAACAAAAATCACATTTAAAAACAAATACTACTGAGATTAATATATTGATGCTATATACAAAGTAACGTGACTGCAAACTAATCCAACAGGGTACTAGAACTGCGGTCCTGAAACTGCAGCCATCGCTATATTGGCCAGTATGGTAGGTGGCGCTGTCAGGAAAAACTAGGGTCCTAGAACTGCGGCCCAGATCTGCGGTCCTGAAACTGCAGCCTCCGGTTGTGCAGGAACATACTATTGATCGCTGGGCTAATTATGATTAGCAATGTGTATTATTTTAAGATACCATTCAAAGGATGACACACACATCTATCGCTGTATGTTTAACATTTAAACTAGCTAACGTTAGTGCGCATTCAAGCACAATTGTCTTCTTGATTTCTGTGAAGGAATGTCTGCCGGGATCCGGTAAAACTTTCGTTTTAAAAACAAAAGTGCTGGTCCTTCTATTCTGGCAGCCAACAACACAATAAGAAGACAGCTTAAAGTCAAAACCTCAAACTTTTGGCGCACCTGCAATGAGTTCTGCCTCATTTTTTGCCTCCAGCTAGAGCGGTGACGTCACAGTGAGTTGCCCGCTCCAAAATGGCGGCGACGTTGACGTGTGGTCGAGGGGCAAATGTGGCGTCTAGGTAGTTATATGTCTAAGGGATGGAGTGTGAGGCGATGATATCAAGGAAACGCTAATTCAAAAATATTTTTTACTGAATATCCTTAGCTTTTACAGGATTTTAAGACACTAGATAAATATTGTCATTCAGGTATTATCTGGTAGACAAATAATGCCACATCATTCATATGTATATCCATATTGAATATTGCAGAGTAATATCAGTACCAGAGCATGCTTTGATCTCGCCGCCACGCGGTCACGTGCTTCATGGAGCTAGCAATAGTACTTAATAAATTGTGCTGTCAATATGCTTGAATGGGATTCATCAGGACAGACATCAGTTTCACAATATTTACAGCAATATCTAGTAATTATTAAAACATAATATACATTGATTGTGCATGGATAACTAGGCTGACTATGCTGTACAATAGCATTTTAATCTGGGGAATGAAACAGCATTATGTTCTCATACTCATTGGCAGTCAAATGTGATCAAACACCTTAAGTGTAACTTTTAAACAATAAAATAACTGTACTACATTTTAGCTCAGTGCTGTTAAGTTAATTTGAAGAGATTATGGTACTAAATAATATGAACAATAATTATGATCCACGAATGAGCATTTAAAATATAACATTTTCTAATATGCTTATTATTTATATTATAATTAGTGTAGTATTTAGGGTTAAAATAGAGAAAATTATTTTAAATTCAAGTGCAAAGAGGCAAATTAGAGGCATCTGGTGGCCAGAAAGATTATATTCATATGTAATTTCATTGTTTAACCACTAGATGGACTCATGGATGTTTAATAAATACATGTATTTAGCTCTCTAGTTGCTCAAAACAGTATTTCTGGCCATAACTGCTTATTTTTTTTAGGTTTTGCCTTTTAATGTACATTTAGACATTATCAAACTCTCGATTTTTATAAGCTTTTTTATGTTGCATTTAAAAAGGTTCATTACTGACAAGCAAATTAGGAGTTTAACCCAATGAAGTAGTTTAAATTATTTTTACAAAACAAAAATAATAAAAACAGAGTTATGTTGCAATTCTGGTACAGTGATGTGGAGTGGGATATACATATGAAAGATGTGGTATTATTTGTCTACCAGATAATACCTGAATGATCAGATAAATGCAGTTTCATAAAAAATTTAAAAGCTAAGGATATTCAGTGAAAATAGATTGCAGAGTTTTACAAATAACTGATACATATGCATAAAGCAACCACAAATATGTTACTTTAGTGAAAGTGAAAGACACCGGCATTCTGGATAGAGACGTAAATTAAATTGGTGTCGTGAACCCTTGCGCATGCTTAGTAAAGGTATAACCTGTGGGGGAAAAGGCATTTGAAACCTTATTTTGGGGTAAAGTCATCAACATTTTTCAGCGATTTTTATCATATTTTACTGCTGTTTCTATACATGCAGTTTTTATTTCCCGGTGACCAGTGAAAGTGCAGTTCTGACTCTCTGTCCAATCATTTAGATAGGAGATGGTCTTGTTAGTCTGAAATAGCTGCCCGGAGGCGTTGCCAAGATGGCGGCCGAGTGTCACGACTTCCCTAAAAGGAGTTTGGTAAGTCCTGATGGCTGGCGTTGATCATTGGTGGTGCATCGACCAATAAAATGTCTTCATTCACACCAAAGCCCCGCCCCCGGCTCTGCTCTCTCACATCTTTATGTACAAGACAAGTGCACAAGTGAGTTTTGCAACAGGAATACCGCAAAGAGTAGCAAAAGTGCGAGCGCTAGGATTTGAACTTGTACTTCCAGGTCTGAAAGGTTGTAAGTGCTGACTTGACATTGTGCATCCAAACTGAAATAAAGTGCAAAAGTAAATATGTCGTAAACATTTGTGTGTCATTTTCTTTGTCTGAATGTCATTCTACACGTGTGACTATTAATCTACAAATTCAAATTCAAAACATGAGTGTTATGATCATTGTCTGTTTGCAAATTGAAAGATTCAGCTTTTCACATCAGAGCTGTGAGTGTAAATTTGAATTTACAAATACGAACGCTAATATGACAAGTTCTCACATTCAGATTTACAACCTCTCGAGTTAAGCTACTGATATAAGCTACTGATATACCTCCATAGGAAATGGCCATTAGCCTCTCATAAAGATTTACTTGCAGGAGTATAATAATATAAAAATAATAGCAATAATTTATCTGGGTATAATTGAGGTGAAATACTGTACACAGTAAAAAGCTCCACTACTAAAAGAGCGTGTTTGAGAATTACAAATTTACAGCTGAGACAATAGCAGAGGTGAGAAGTAACATTACAAAGAAACTTTATGGTGCCATTTGTCCAGGAAGAGACTCTGACATTGTACCTTTTAATGATCTCAAACTTTGAATTTCTTGTGCATTAAAACATTGAAACAAATCATTTTGCTTAAAAAAACACTGTGAATGCTGTCTGCACTATTCTGTCTGTATAAAACTAGAGTTTATGAGTGGACAAAATAAACTACTGTACCAAAAACCATTAAATGTGACAGGGAAGTGCTGACATGTAGTGACCACCATATTCTACAACACATGCACGTGCACATTTACAAGACTTGAGGGTCTCAACAAACCTGACTGAGCTGAATGAAGAAACCACACGGGAGAGTGGTCTGCCACTGCATATAATGTGAGATCCACACTCAGCTTTATAACCATGAGAGATTTTACTTGTACAGGAGAAATTATTCACGTTCATCCTAAGATCCCACAGAGCTGCAGTAGATGCTCAAATGAACTATACTGTATTCGCGGTTACATTGTATTTGAAGTTGTTGTTGGTTCTTTAAAATATATTATGCATAATCTCAAATCTCAATTGGATTTATTTAATGTGCTGTTAGTTGTGATAAAACTTCCCAGTGCTATCGACATCGCCATTGTTTGATACTGTTGCTACCAATGCATTTGTGACTAAAGCCGTTTATTAAAATAGATAGCCTATATATTCAAACAGCATTCAAGTCATTCATACACGTGTATTCAACTTCAGTCTGCTGAATTAAGACACCTGTGAGCAAATGCTGTTTTCAATCCCAAACAGTGACTGTAAATGCAGCACAGACATTTGTGCCTTTTAATACTTAGCACTATTTTATTTGTTAAGTAAATATTTTATGAGAAAATGTTTAAATATAATTGAAATATCACTGTCAGAAGTTATGATTATTATTTGCTTATTATTGGTAGCTTTATTAAGGCTTACTAAGGTGAGGATTAATTTGAGTCAAATGATTTTCTATTATTTTCTGTTTCATGTACATTAACACACAAACCACATCCTTCAAACTGATCTCAATCAAAATAATCCAACATTATTAAATTATTAGGCATAAAACTGAGAATGTCACATCCTTCTGTACTAAATACATTATGTTGTTTATATCACTCAGCAGGAATTGGGGTTTTGGCTACAGGTGAAACTGAGAAACATGGACACAGTGGAGAAACTGTCACAATCACATGTTCCCACAGCTTTGCTTCAACCAATATAAAGTATTTCTGCAGAGATCCATGTAAAGACAAAGATATTTTAGTGAAATCTGACCAGTCACCTACAGGAAGATACAGACTGAAGGATTCAGGAGATGGCACCTTCACTGTGAACATCACTGATCTACAGGAGTCAGACTCTGGGATTTACTGGTGTGGAGTGGGAAGATTTGGTGTAGACACATTTACAGAAGTCAAACTGACAGTATCTAAAGGTAAGAATGATGCGTAGTATTTGGTGTGGAATTAGGAAGTGTAAAATACTCATCTGCATGTTAATTACTATTATAGACTCAGACACAAACAGAACCACAACTCCTAAACCAGAAGGAAGTTCTCAATCCTCCACAACAAGAAGTTCATTCTCCACATCTTCATCATCTGGTGACATCACAGCCTCGTCTTCATCAACAGGTAACACTGAGACTAATCACGATATTATGTGCATTTATCTATCTATCTAAACACATTATTGGATCATGTTTTTCCTCTTTTTCATTTAAAGGATTTGAAGTTGCTGTTCTTTCACTCAGACCAACATTTAATGAGAACAGTGCACAAACTTCACTCTCCTCAGGTGTACAGTTCATCATTATTTCTCTGTATACCACAAAACAAAATTAACAAACACCAGCTGCCAACTCTTTGCAAGTAATACAACATAAAAAAACAATAATAAAAAAAAAACACCATCAAGCAGCAACTGTTTCAACAACTATGACGAACATCACAGACAGACTGTCACGTTTCCCCGTCTCTGTATGTTTCAGGTCCTCTGATGTTCGCAGCGGTCGGACTGACTGTTATCTTCATTATATTTGGGGCGGTTCTCTGTATATGGAATAATCAAAAGAAAAATTCACACAGTTCCAAGGGTAAGTGAAAATAAAAAAATGTATTACAATATGGCCTACAAAATGTCTAATAAAGTGTTTCCCTGCTTCCAATTTAAGTTGATGCTGAAATCCAAGACAACACATGTACTACAGAGGTGAGAAAGAAAGAACACGTTACTTATTATAACTTTCAAAGTATGTGTATTTTCAATAGTGTTTTCTAATAAGGCATTTGCTTGCGAAGCACATATGATGACAAAACACAGTGGCAGAGCTGTTAGCTTTCTATTTGTTTGTCACTGTGCTGTTCTCCTTAGGTGTTAAAATACAAAGTCAGTTTGTTTCTTTGTTCATATTATAATAAATCATGACTGACTCAACAGACTGCTGGTGAATACACGGAGATCACGGAGACCCAACTACAGTTTAAGGCACCCACAAACCACAGCACTTATACAACAGTCGTTTACATATGCAGCCATGAGCACACATGCTCCAGGTGGGGGACCAAGAACTGTTGTAAAGTCAGAAGACACGGTCATCTCTTGATTTAAGTGACATGTTTTTTCTTTCTTTTTTCACTGTTTAAATAAATAAATCTGTTGGCTGTCAGACTGTCGAATGTCTGATTATCTCACTTTAGCAGATTTTTACCTGTACACTGTTACTGTTCTGCTCCAAGTTGGTCACGTGTATAGGTTTGGCGCAACCTAGTGTCAGTTCAGAGTAAAGCACATTTCTCATACAGTCGGTTTCTCCTCAATTTATGGATGCCATACTACTTTGTGTTTGTAAAAGCATCATCTGTAAGTTTATTATTCTTTATATAATACTTGATTCTATATATATTTGCACATATTTGTGATAAAATTATTTCTCTATACCAGTTAATATTTGTATTTGCTGCTTTTTTTTTTTTTTTTTTTGGTTATCTGATAATCTCAATAAGTAAATTGAGTGCATCCATAACATTTGAGCCTCTTTTTTTTTTTTTGATATAAGTCAGAGCTGCTTGTATGCGTATTCTTTAGTTGTTGTGTAATTATTCTGATTATTGTTTGTTCACTGTTATTTATTTTATTTTTTTCAGTTTTACTCCTAATTCATAATGTACACCTCAATGCCGTCTTATTAAAATGTCAAAGTCTAAGATGAATCCTGACTCTTCTGTACTTTATGGATGGAGTTTGGCTGACTGTTAAATTGCATTCGCACATGCGAGAAGAACAGTACAGTTACACTGAGAAAACATTTCACACTGATCTAGGATCAGATTGTTTAACGTCCAAAGACTCATTCCAAACATGAGCGAAAGCCCCAACACTTACCTCCGATCAGTGTCAAATGGTTAGCATGTCTACACATCAAGTGTTAAAACCAATTTTTTTTTACAGTCTATGGTTAAAACAAGAGGAAGTCATCTACGGTGTATTAGAGGAGGGGTGATTAGATTGACACGATCATACGCGTTTAACCACTCTGACTTCCTTTGTATTAAAATATCGTTTGCATTTTAGCAGAAAGTATTTCAGTGATAATAAATATAGAATCAGCTGAACTTCAAAGTACTAAACTCACTGGAGACTCGAGTATTGATGAAGATGAAGACCTCCCATGTGCTGTGGATCTGGATCTTTCTCTCAGGTCAGTTTTGTTTTAGAATTTGTTGAGCGAATTACAGGTCTGATCACACTGTAGAATACTAGTCAAATACATTTACACGCACAGTTCTAGGTTTAATTAATAGTTAAATCCCCATTTGTATTGTTATAGATATATATATATATATATATATATATATAATATATATATATATATAATTTTTATTATTATTATTTTTTTTTTTTATTTTTTTTGGCAGGTCAGGTCAGGTTTTTTCTTAACTTTAACATTTGTTCTAGAGTGTTAAAACCAGTAGGTTTTCATGCAAATTTCTTGGCTAAAATACCTGTTGCAAAACAACTTAATGCTGGACATATCATACTGGTCTGTACATCCAAAAATTTTGACTGTAGTTTGACTGAAATCTAATTTTTAAAGTGCATTTAAAATATGTTTGGTTTATTATATCAATATGAATGCTCCGACTTAAAATACTAATCTGTCACCAGTGTTTCAACAAAGGTTCTGAACTTTATAACACAAAACTGAACTATGTGTTCATATGTAACAGCTAGACATGCATCAAGTGTGATAAACAGAGGAAGTGGCCATTAGACCCTCAAAGCAACTATGAATAGTCATACTGTAGCTGGCTTCTAACGTGCAAAAGACTAAGAGCAAATCTACTTGTTGCAGACTTGGCCACAAGGCATAATGCAGTAAATCATATTCAATAATAAAAAAAAAACATATATGTTGTTTAATATATAGCAATGTAAAGCATGAATAGTTAGATTTCACTGTGGATGGGGCTGCCAGCAAGATGCTGCAGAGGAGGAAAAACTAAACTTTATGCAGTGACAACTGCACTAAAGCTAACGAAACCTGATGATTGCATTCTCCAGCATGATCTCTCCAAAGAGCATCCTAACGCTTCAGTGGAAAAAAACAGATATGGCCATTTATACAGAGACTCAAACTAATGACACTTCTTCACCTACATTTGATCATGAATGAATGAATGATGCATTTATGTTACATGTTTTGTGTTTTGATTAGTCACCTAAAGAAATATTTCTTCCATTTACATAGCACTTTCTTGTTTTTCTATCCTGAAAACTCTATGATAAAAAAATAAAATATATATATATTTAAATTTAGATTTTCCATGTGGAATCCTAGATCCCACAGTATAGGAGATTCTAGGTGCAACCTTTCAAAAAATAATATTATCTCCACTTTATTTCATCTAACAGGATTTAGGGATTCAGCCACAGATGGAATTGATATACATGGATATTTCGGAAAAGGTGCCACCATCACATGTTCCCACGGCTGGGCTTCAACCAATATAAAGTATTTCTGCAGAGATCCATGTGAAGACAAAGATATTTTAGTGAAATCTGACCAGTCACCTGCAGGAAGATACAGACTGAAGGATTCAGGAGATGGCACCTTCACTGTGATCATCTCTGATCTACAGGAGTCAGACTCTGGGATTTACTGGTGCGGAGTGGACAGATCTATTAAAGACACATATCAGAGAGTCAAACTGACAGTATCTAAAGGTAAGAACAGCAGACATTCTTTGCAGCATCTCTCTTTTATCCCCCAGTGTTAATGTTTTTTGTTTTTTATTATACGACACACAGATCCACGCGAAAGCATCACTACATCAACAGAACCACACACATACATACAAACATCCACAGATTCACACACAGTTACACCAGAAGCTCATTCAGAATCAACATCTGTAACAGCACGCAAAACCACCAGCTATTCAAGCCCTGATGACATCACACTCTCACCCTCAATAACAGGTAACCAGCTTATTTTATTTATGTCATTTTTATACAACCTAAAGGACTGTAACCTCAAAACACAGGGACTACAGACATAAGATACCCAACACACAGATGTATTCAATCATACTTGTCCTATTTTAAGTAATACATATTTAATACTATTTAAAAGTACTGCAATTTTTTTCTTTAAGTCAATGCAACTTCAGTTGGGATGTGGAACAATGCAGACAATGACAATATCTGAATGCACTTTCAGGGTCATTTAGACAAACTAACTACTCCTTTAATGATACAAGAATCTCATTCCCTCTCTTCAGCATCTGTGAACACTACGGTATACATATATGCTTTCGGTGGTCTGCTCTTAGCAGTAATCATGTTTGTAGTTGGACTGATGACTGTTCATCAATACAGGAAAAAAAACAAGGCATCAGAAAGTATGTGCACATATATCAATGAATCCCTGTCTAATATCAACCATTTAAAACCTGTTTAAATTAAACAAAACCATTACTATGTTTCTCCTTGTTCTGTGCATTAATATTAATTCATGTTGACAGGCTTCACGCTGCCCAACCAAAGCAAAGATAACAAGGTGAGTAATGCAAAAGACTGTGTACATCACACACTGACCTTCAAAAAGGATCCAAAAAATATCAAAGTTCATATTATTTCGTAATGACCCAGTGCACTTGTGTTGTCTTGATACAGAATGAATGTGTATATGAGAATGATCTTCCTTGGACAAAAAGCACACAGGTGAAACCTATCAACATGACTATGACCAGACAAGTGCAAAAGAGCCAAGAAGATGCAGTCTACGGGAATTCACATGAACTTTATGGAAATCTCTGACCATAGTGTTAAGCAATGAAATTCAGAAGAACCAGTTTAAAACCTGATTGTTATAAGTTCAAAATCACATTGATTCTGTTTCTTTCCCTTTCCCTTTTTATATATATATACATTTGTCATTCCACTTGTAGACAATTCCTGCTCCTGAGTTTATTTTGTAGAATCATATTTCACATGGATGTTTGGTTGTATTTTGCATTACTACTCATATCAATATAAAAATATTACCATAATACAGATAAAATAAAACTTTATAATCTGTATGTGTGTTTTTCTCAACAATTTGCATATTTATTTATTAATTAGCTAAGTAGTATTGTGCAGTGTATTTCTCAAAGTCATCTTTAAAGCTGCTGTGTAATTTAATGCTGAAACCATTGTACCTGAATAATATGCAGTATATATAATAATTATGCTTCTAGACAGATGGCCCATCTCAAAATATATCTTTTTTTTTTTTTTTTTTCATTAAACAATAGTGCTAAGTGCAAAATTAGCTCGGCACTGGCCAGTGGCCAATGTCTGTCTTGAACCAAGAACCATTAAAGGGTTAGTTCACCCAATAATCTAAATTATGTAATTAATAACTCACCCTCATGTCGTTCCAAACCCGTGAGACCTCCATTTTTCTTCGGAACACAGTTTAAGATATTTTAGACTTAGTCCGAGAGCTCTCAGTCCCTCCATTGAAGCTGTGTGTACGGTATACTGTCCATTTCCAGAAAGGTAAGAAAAACATCATCAAAGTAGTCCATGTGACATCAGAGGGTCAGTTGGAATTTTTTGAAGCATCGGAAATACATTTTGGTCCAAAAATAACAAAAACTACGACTTTATTCAGCATTGTCTTCTCTTCCGTGTCTATTGTGAGAGAGAGTTCAAAACAATCACAGATCAGGCATTAATGAACACTGTTACTCACTGTTTGTGCAAGTGCCGTCGAATCCATATCATAAAAGTCTGTTTGAAACGCCTGTGCTGACATTGAGACTGAATTATATGTAAATATTTGGGCGGGCAGAGCAGAGAAAGGGGAGGTAACAATTCTCGTTACAACGTCACAACGAGGAGATTCAAGATCAGCCCGTTTGAGCTTCCATTTTCTCAAAGGCAGAGAAAGATAGAAAAATCTCAATTTACACCGATTCAAATTTCTATAAACTTGGGGACCATATACAGGCTAGGGGAACTCATATTAATTTTAAAAAACCTCAGAAAGTGAAATTTTCATGTCATAGGACCTTTAAAAAAAGAGCTTAAAGAGTATTATGTATAAGCTAACATTTTGTCAGACCAGGGGAGTAGGCATAATTTCAGAAGTGACAGAAATGTCAAATACAATCATTTTATGTATGTAGCATGTATAATAAGAATAATAATAATTATTATTATTATAATTATAATTATTATTTTATTTTTTTTATAAGGAATTATCTTCTTTTTTAATTACTTTTAATTAGCTGTAATAAATCAAAAACACTGCTGGACAATCATCAATCATTTGTAATCGATATTCTTTTCCTAATGGCAATTTTATGATTGTTTTATATACTAGGCTACATTTAATTGGCAATTATTAAAATTTTCTGCACAGAATAAGGTAGAAAATATACTTTATAGTTTCTGTACTGTAATAAATGTCAATTAGCACTGCATCATTCATAAATTGTTTGTGGGTTTTTTTAGTTTCATCAGTTCATTCTGCTTTTATTCAGTTCAGTTGCAGATATAGCCTGGCACGTCTATGAGAGCGAGATCGCTTCTCTTTCAGTGTGAAAACAGTGTTCATCTCCATTTAATTTTTCCTCTCCATCAGCGAATAATTCTGAGAGAAAACGCGCCAGATGTCTGTTTGCTAATGAAACAAAGGCTACTTTCATGCATCTGATTATCAGATAAATCTCTCACTCTTATTTCAAGGTCATTGTTAATGCTGTGGTTAATTTTAAAAGTTTACTTTGTATATTCGGTTCATCCGCATTGTTTAAAAACATTTATCATTCAATGGATCTGTGCGTATGATTTAGACACTTACATTTCTGCTCCGTCCATGCAATAAATACAGCTGTCGACGGCTCCGGTAACTCCATCGGTAAGATGCAGAGAGCCATTGACAAACTACAGAGAAGTAAACTTTAAGTAAAAGTAAACTAGCATTACTTGCCACGAGTGCTATAGATCACACGTCAGCTGCGTCAGAGACGAACGGAGCACGAGCGCAATCCTGTGACAGTCTCAGGCGGTAAACAGTGGAGCGCGTGAAGAACACTCTTCAAGGTCTCCATTAATTTGTGCGTGTAGTAATTTAATGTATATACATTTTGAAACATTGAATCGCTATAGAAATCGCGATTCATTCGATTCTTAGCATTTTGAATTGATTACTGTACGAGATCGGCGATTCATGATTCAAAAATCATGTTTCAAGATCGATGCATATGAATCGACAGGGTTTGTAGTTGATGCATCAAGAAAACGAGTGAATCGTTACACCCCTAATGGTTTGTGATGTGAATATATTAATGAAACTATCATCAGATAAAAAAGCAAATCAGCCTGTTTTTTATGAGGATTATAAAACCATCAACAGATAACCACCATCACCTGACCTCAATTATCTTTAGCTTTCTTTGATGTCACAAATGTGTTTAACAAACACACCGTCACAGTTGCCAAATAATTACAATAGATAGTATAAGAGTTAAGAGCGCAACTAATGGAAACACTAATCACTGTTATGGTGACACAGAGTTAAACCTCTGTTAATTCTCAATACAAACTTTTGTAGATGTCTAACAGAAATAAAGTCAGTCTGGTTAGTAATAAGTGAAGCTGGTAATGCAGTTCGTGGAGTGGTTTAATCCTCCTCTGGTGAGATCTCCAGAGATTTAATGTCTTCTTTTATCTTCAATTGATTTCATCTAAGGTTGTGGCTGAAGTCAGTTGTAGTTCTTGCGTTTCTGCTCATCTCTTTTTCTGTTCTCTTCTTTCCTTCAGTAATTCTGCTTGTTAACAGGCTTATTAAGGCTGATATTACTTCATATTTAATATATACACAGATTTTGTGGCTCAGATAAGGTCCAGTTCTGGTTAATTTCTTTACTCTTGGCTGACATGTGGCATTGCTATGGCCTGCTTGTGGCTCAATTCTGGCAAACAGGAGCGGTCCGCCCAAGTGCCATCATTCCATGCTGCATGTGGGCCAGATCATCTTTCCACGGGTGCCAGATGTGGGCCGGATCTGGGCCGACAAAATGTTGCTATGTGGGTCATCACATCCACACAACAATACAACGAAAGACAAACATGCCTGGATTTGCACACAACTACACCAGGAGCACATTCAGAAGCTCCATCTACCACAGCAAACCTAACCTCCAGAGAGTCAGGTCCTGATGACCTCAAACTCTCAAATGCAGTACCAGGTAACAACTTCAGTCTTATGTTAAACCATGTCCAGTACACATTTACTAGCCTTTGGCAGAGATTAAAATTAACCAGAACGGCATCTGCCTCCAAAAATGTTTCAGTTACCTCATTCAACTCACTAAAAGTCAGGTTAAATGAAATGCTTTAATTGGTGAGACATCTAACACACTCTGGTCGGTTAGGAGCTGAGAAACCCTGATCTAAAACCAGTTGACTAGGTGTTAACCCTGTTCACAGAGTATCCCAAATGTTAAATGCATTCACATCATTCACTGATTAGAAAAGGTTCCTTGAATTTAACTGTGTCAGCAAAGTAAGCATCCACACTGATGGGTTTGATAACCACTGATTTATATAGTTTAATGCTGTCATGGAACGTTCTGCTACGCCCTCCTCTGGCGGTATCAGATCCCTCTCTCCTGAATATTAGGACTGCATTTCCCAGTGTCCCTCTCCCCAATCATCCCCGTCTAACCCTGCTTAATTATCTTGATTACCTTCTAGTATTTTCACCTGCACCTTGTGTTCTCCCCTTTATATTGACTGCTATTCCCTTTTATATTTTGTGAAGTTTTGATTTACCCCTGGTCTGTATTGTTATTATCTCTGATCGTTGTAACCCTATTGAGGAGTTTATCTAAGTTCTCTACGAACGTCTGCTTAAGTTCCTTTTCATTGCCAGCCTGAGTTTATGTCAGCTGTTCTCTGCTTACTCACCTGTATTAATAAACTGCTGCAGATGGATCTAACTGACTCCGCCGTTTCATCACAGAAAACTTCACCAACTCAAGATCCAGCAGAGTTTCGTCACCTCGCCAATGAGGTTTCATCCCAGGCAGCGGTGCTCGCTTCACATCAGCGGCAGCTGGTAAAACTAACCTCGCTCACAGAGGAACTTGTCAGATCTGTTCAGGCACTAACCCCGCAGATTGCAGCGGCTAATCAGGCCGCAGCTCCCACCGCACCTGTCCCTCCGCTGCCAGTCGTGAGTACGATCTCAAACAATCCAAGATTATCCCTGCCTGAAAAGTATGACGGTTCACCCTCCACTTGCAAGGGATTTTTGTTGCAGTGCGAGCTCTATCTAAGCCAGCAGGCTCCAGAACATCGCACCGATGAGGGCCGCATCTTTCTCATCTGCACCCTGCTTACGGGAAAAGCGCTGGAGTGGGCAACGGCACTATGGTCAGGAGGTCAGCTCACGTCTATTTCCTATGATGCTTTTGTCACCCTATTCAGGGAGGTGTTTGAGCACCCAGCTGGAGGAAAGGATCCAGGGGAACTGTTACTCGCCCTGCGGCAAGGGAATTCCACTGCAGCGGATTACACTCTCTCCTTTCGTACGCTTGCCGCTCAGACCGGCTGGGGGGAGGATCCTCTCAAACTACTATATCGGAAGGGGTTGAATACGGAGCTGCAGGGGGAACTTGCTTGTCGTGATGATGGAAAGACTCTCAGTCAGATCATGGAACTTGCCATCCGGCTCGATCATCTCATCCGGGCTCGCCGCACTCCAGTCAGGACCAGCCTGAATTTCAACCCGGTATGCACCTCAGAGCCCGAGCCCATGCAGATTGGATACACCCAGCTCTCCGAGGCGGAACGTGAGAGGAGAAGGCGCAATCGTTTATGCATGTACTGCGGTCTGGCTGGTCATTTCAGGGCTTCCTGCCCGGTGAAACCCACTTCTCGGAACCCCGCTGCGGTGAGTCCACGTTCACTCTCTTCCCAAGCTCTCATTGTGGAAATTTCGTTAATTATTAATGGGCAGGTTATAAAATCGAGGGCTTTTATAGACTCGGGAGCTGCTGGAAATTTTATTGACGCAACCTTTGCAAGAACTCATAAAATCTCTCTCCGCTCTTGTGAACCCTCTGTGACAGTGACAGCTTTGGACGGGCGCCCCCTGGGGACAGGGGAGCGCCAGTACATCACACCACCTCTCACCCTCAGCATCGGCTCGCAACATAGGGAGACCATCCAATTCTACACTATTCATTCACCACTTCATCCTATGATTCTGGGGTTTCCGTGGCTGGAGAGACACAACCCGCAAATTTCCTGGTCTGAGAGGAGGATTACCCAGTGGTCTTCGTCGTGTCTGAATAAATGCATGCCCGCTGTCCAGGGTCCTGAATTGAGTGCCAGCCCCTCCGTGGACGTTAATCTACAGGAAATCCCCGCTGTTTACCATGACCTTGCCCAAGCATTCAGCGAGCGGGAAGCCTCACACTTACCTCCCCATCGTGCTGTTGACTGTGCTATTGAGCTCCTGCCAGGTACCATGCCACCCCGCGGTCGTGTATACCCCCTATCTCAGCCAGAGACCGAGGCCATGAATTTGTATATAGAGGAACAGCTTGCCAAAGGCTTCATTACCCCCTCAACATCTCCTGCTTCTGCCGGTTTCTTTTTTGTCAAGAAGAAGGATGGGGGTCTCCGACCGTGCATAGACTATCGGGGTCTCAACGAGATAGCTGTCAAATACCGGTATCCTCTTCCTCTGGTCCCAGCTGCTCTTGAAATGCTCCGCACGGCCCGATATTTCACAAAGCTCGACCTACGAAATGCTTACAACCTTATTCGTATTCGGGAGGGTGATGAGTGGAAGACGGCGTTTTCAACAACCACCGGCCATTATCAATATCGGGTCATGCCGTTCGGCCTTTCCAACAGTCCTTCAGTTTTTCAAGCGTTTGTCAACGAGATCTTCAGAGACCTGCTCAATCGGAGTGTAATTGTGTATATTGACGACATCCTGATTTATTCAGACAACCTTGAAACGCACGTTCAGGATGTGCGAGCTGTTCTCAAACGCCTCATTGAGCACCAGTTGTATGCCAAGATACAGAAGTGCGAATTTCATCAGACGCGGATCTCGTTCTTGGGTTACATCATCAGCGCAGACGGAGTTGTGATGAATGACAAAAAGGTACAAGCTGTGGTTAACTGGCCTCGTCCCACGTCAGTAAAAGAGCTTCAGCGCTTCTTGGGCTTCGCAAACTTTTACCGCCGATTCATTCGAAATTTCAGCATGATTGTGGCTCCTCTCACTTCTTTACTCCAAGGAGGAGGAGGACGTTTCCGCTGGTCATCGGAATGCACTGCGGCATTTGAGAGTTTAAAGAAGAGATTCACCACATCACCCATTCTCCATCACCCAGATCCTGAGAGAGAGTTTATTGTGGAAGTGGATGCTTCTAACACGGGCGTGGGTGCCATTCTGTCACAACGTCATGGTAGTCCAGCTAAAATGTACCCCTGCGCATTTTATTCCCGTAAACTCAATGCAGCAGAGCGCAACTATGATGTGGGCGATCGAGAACTTCTGGCGATGAAGGCTGCCTTTGAAGAGTGGAGGCACTGGCTGGAGGGGGCGTGTCATCCTTTCACTGTGCTTACGGACCACAGAAATCTGGAGTATCTCAAATCCGCCAAATGTCTGAATGCTCGCCAGGCGCGCTGGTCTCTCTTCTTCTCCCGATTTAATTTCAGAGTCACTTTCAGACCAGGTTCTAAGAACGGCAAGGCGGATGCTCTCTCACGCCAGTTCGACAGTAAGGACGAGTGTTCTGAACCAGTTCCCATTCTGCCCTCATCTCTCATTGTCGCACCAGTACAGTGGGATATAATCACGGAGGTTTCTACAGCTCAGCAAAAACAGCCCGTACCACCGGAATGTCCGGGGGACCGCCTCTTTGTTCCTCCCGAGCTCCGCGACCGTGTCCTCCAATGGGTTCATTGCACTCCCAGCGCGGGGCATCCAGGTATCACGGCCACCACTCAGCTAGTCTCCAATCGCTTCTGGTGGCCTTCCCTTCGAGCTGACGTGATCAAGTTTGTTCATCAGTGTTCCACCTGTAACATGGTCAAGTCTTCTCACCTGAAACCAGCTGGTCTCTTACAGCCTCTCCCGGTACCGCAACGCCCTTGGTCCCATATCGCCGTGGATTTTGTCACGGACCTTCCTCAGTCCCAGGGTTTCAACACCATCCTCTCGGTAATAGACCGGTTTTCAAAATCATGCCGTTTCATCCCTTTGTCTGGTCTTCCCACAGCCTTAAAGACCGCCGAGGCCCTCCTCAATTATGTGTTTCGGCTTTTTGGCCTTCCTGAGGACATTGTAACTGACCGAGGCCCTCAGTTTACTTCTCGTGTATGGAGGGAACTATGCTCAAAGCTCAATATTAACGTAAGCCTCACCTCGGGCTACCATCCTCAGGCCAACGGGCAGGTTGAGAGGTTGAATCAGGACCTAACTCGTTTCCTACGGACCTATTGCCATCAAAATCAGCAGGAGTGGAGTCGTTTCCTTGTATGGGCTGAATACGCGCAGAATTCGTTAGTTAAGCACGCCACTGGACTGACACCGTTTCAGTGTGTCCTGGGATTTCAGCCTCCGCTCTTTCCGTGGGCGGGCGAGCCCTCCGATCTCCCGGCGGTAGATTCCTGGCTTCGGCGCAGCGAGACCACTTGGGATGCTGCTCATGTGCATTTACAGCGGGCCATTCGCAAATATCAGCACTACGCGGATCGGAGGCGACGCGGGGGTCCCCGGTACCGTCCCGGGCAGTGGGTGTGGCTTTCAGCCCGAGATCTCCGTCTCAAACTACCCAGCAAGAAATTATCCCCTCGCTTCATTGGTCCTTTCAAGATTCTGCGCCAGATCACCCCGGTCTCATTTAGGTTGGCTCTTCCCTCTCATTACAAAATCTCACCTACCTTTCATGTGTCTCTTTTCAGACCCGCAGTCACCCCCAGGAGAGAGGAGGGTCAGGAGGGGAACACACAGGTGCAGAATCCTCCCATTGAGGTTGGCGGTGCGGAGGCCTACCGGGTGCGAGCAGTACTGGACTCCAGACGACGTGGTGGGGATTTACAGTACCTTATTGACTGGGAGGGGTACGGTCCAGAGGAACGGTCCTGGGTCAGGTCGCAGGACATTCTGGACCCCTCTCTACTTACCAGCTTTCATCGTGACCATCCTGACCGACCTGCTCCCAGACCCCGAGGAAGACCCCGAGGAAGATTACCTTCTAGTATTTTCACCTGCACCTTGTGTTCTCCCCTTTATATTGACTGCTATTCCCTTTTATATTTTGTGAAGTTTTGATTTACCCCTGGTCTGTATTGTTATTATCTCTGATCGTTGTAACCCTATTGAGGAGTTTATCTAAGTTCTCTACGAACGTCTGCTTAAGTTCCTTTTCATTGCCAGCCTGAGTTTATGTCAGCTGTTCTCTGCTTACTCACCTGTATTAATAAACTGCTGCAGATGGATCTAACTGACTCCGCCGTTTCATCACAAATGCCTTCGAGTAGTTTCGAAGCAGACCATTTTTATACAACAATTTTCTCTCTCATTCCTCAGTGTCTGCAAGCACTTCACAATATGCTGTCGGTGGTCTGCTCATAACAGGGATATTATTTTTAGTTGGATTGGTCACTGTTCATCGGAGAAGAAAGAGAGTGAGAGAGACATCCGAAAGTATGTACACTTGTATTTACACACTGTCCCGGTTGGTAAACCGTGATCTCTGGGTTATGCACTTTGTGGGTGAAGTCTGTGTGTTACGCGTCAGCGCTGATTAGTTTGTGGGTGTCTCCGTTAATTGTCATCAGCAGCAGCTGTCACTCATTACTCATCCCTATATAATGGCTTGTCTTACGTCTTGTGTTTGTGAGAGTGTTGTTTCATGTTTGTTAACTGTGCCTTGCTTTCTGTGTGTTCTGCGTTTGGATGTTCGTGTCTTCCCCCGGAACCTCATCCACTCTTCGCAACCACCTTCAAGCAACACCACTTACCTTCGGCTCGCTTCCCCTCAGTTCTCCTGCTGTCAACTCACTTCCACCTTCCGGACTCATCACTTCCCTCCACCATCTTGGACAGTATCTTCATCCCAGCGTTATTTTTGTTCCAGTTTTGTATTTGTCTGGATTATCTCATTAAACATTGTTAACTCGCACTTGCTTCCAGCTCCTCCTTCACCCAGTTGTCACACACACAAACTGTGCTAAATATCAAAACTCAATGGCTGATTTGCATTTAAACAATAAGCCAGTACTTCTCTTTTCATAATTTTCTTATGTCATGCAACCGCAGCGCCTGCCAAAGTTGAAGAGGTGAGTGATGTGATTCTGCAAGGCAGCTACTGTCTACAAACATATTTACATCTGATTTTGTCAAATGTTTAATCTTTACATCATTTTACAAAGGAAATACAAGTTTATTATGCATAGAGAAGTAGTATTAAGATAAGTTCAAATGAATAATAATAATCAAGTAGTTTACCAAATGAGGTGTTATGTTTTACATATTACAGTATAATCATATTAAAGGGATAGTTCAAATTAAATTTTAGTATGTTTTAGTTTACCTCAAGGGCATCCAAGATTTAGGTGTCTTTGTTTACGCAGTATTTCCCATTTTATATTTTTAGGTCAAACCGTTCTTGTCTGTGACTCATATAATGCAGGTCTATGGTCACCACCTCAAAGAGCATGCACAGAGAAGTCAAAATTAAACAATTCCCCATCATAAGTACACATTGATGACCTAAGACACGAAACGAGCAGTTGGTGTGAGAAAACGAACAGTATTTATATAATTTTTTACCTCTTGTACAGAACCACATTGTAGTTGTGGCATTGCTATTTTCCATTGGTGACAACATATGCTCTCCACTTCTGTTGGCATCTCACAACACTTGCTACTAAAACACCACCAGTTTTGAAGAGATCTCTGTCTCTCTGAGGCTTAAAGACGTGTTCCTGCAGTGGATGCTTCCTCCATCGCTCCTGAGTACTTAAAAATATAATATGGTTGTGAAAAAAATCATGTCTAAATATTTTTAGATCTTCACAGTGAAAGGTAAGACTTCAGAAATCTGTGTAAACAATGAGTGACATACACGCATGAGAGATAACTTGAAAGTGAACTATCCCTTTACAGGCACTATTTTTTATTGTTGCATGTGTTATGCCACATGCTTATTAATGTAATAGTGCTTACCAATTTAAAAAGTGCATTTAAAAATCAAATAAAAGTCATGTGCTTATTGATGTCTCACTTCCTTTCTATGGTCCTACACCAACCCTACACCTAACCCTAACCCTCACAGGAAACTTTGTGCATTTTTACTTTCTCAAAAAAACTCATTCTGTATGATTTATAAGCGTTTTGGAAAATGGGGACATGGGTTATGTCCTCATAAGTCACCCTCTCCTTGTAATACCTGTGTCATACCCATGTCATTATACAGAGTTGTGTCCTGATATGTCACAAAAACAAGAGCACACACACACACACCTGCATGGCAATTTTATAATGACCAAAAAAACTTTCTAAACGTACGTTTTAAATTACAGAATATAAGTTTAACTCAATAATTAGTCCCTGGAATCTTCTGCATAAAACCAGAAAACCATGTACATGAACAACAAACGTAAAACAAAATATGAGTGAAAGTGAAAGTGTGACCACAGGAACCTGAGAGAAGCGAATGTTACGTGGCTTTAAAAAAAAAAAATAGAAAGCTAGAGATGAAAACTACATAAATGAAAGACATGAAATAAAACATCAATTTACTTTTCTCTGTGTACAGATAATGTGGCATTAACTTATATAAATGAATAAATGCATATAATAAAATAATAACAAGAACAAAAGTAATAAGAACAGTTATATAGAGTATTTCAGTTTAATGCATGACAAAACAAATTAAATCGTCCCAGGAGAATTCTTTTAAAAAAAATGTCCCCATAGCATTTTGTCATGCTACACCACTATTTGTTGGAAAAAGTAGCATTGCTAGAAAAGCTACACTATTTGGAGAACAGCTTTTAATATTCCCACTTCTTCAAAAACACTGAAATATCTTTCTGACTAATGTACAGGCAGCACATGACTCTCTCTGAAAAGGTTATTCAAATGGGCCTAGAATCAGACTGCACACCTCAAACCTTACATGATCAATAATGACAGGCAGAAACAACCTGACCCTGGTCCTGTGTGAAAGAGGAAATCCATTCAAACCAAAAGTTAATCAAGAGGAAGTGTTCAGGTTCTGAATATGAGTGCGTGGGTCTTTAGAAACCAGCTTGCATGTGAGGAAGAGCGCACGGGAGATCATAGGTATATTTACACTTTACCACTTACTTAAAGCTCCGACATTTCCAAAAGTCAAAAACTGGAATAGACCAGGCATAATAGGATCATTATACAAAATGAAATTCTTCTGTGCTCTCTGGCTTTGGATGTTTCTGTCAGGTAAGTTCTCTTCAGATGTTTGATAGAAACTCTTGTGATTATGAGAAACTTTCAGATTGTTGAGCATGAGGAAAGCAAAGAAATAAATAAATAAACAGCATGCAAGTTTTTCCACAGACCTCTGCCTTAAAAACCAGGATCATATTAAAGTTTTTCTCAGATAGTTACGGGTTATCGTGCTATTACAGTAGCTAAGGCTAAATTTAGTGAAGTGCAAAGCAATATTTCACACTGGACATTTTGAAAGAGGTTTTAAATAGCCAGTGGTATGAAGTGTGAAATCCTGGATGAAATGCTAAAATGTTACAGCGATTAAAGTACTCCGAAAAACATTTCGGAAGAAATTGCTAGTAAATATCACAAACAGTTACAAGTATGATTCATTTGTAACTTTGTGAAACAGCAAGTAACACATTGAATAAAATGAAAATCTGAAGTAGAAAAACTGAATTACAACTAAAGGTTTTATTTACTTAAAAATTATATTTTTAAATTGAACAGACAGCCTTGTGCTTTAATGAGTTCAACAAACGTTTACACACTTAATTTCAGTGCCTGAAATGAGACAGTGACTGAAAGTTAATGCATTTACTAGAATGAAGAAGAGACCATATCTTTTGTTTGCTTCTGTGATACTTGCAACAAGAATGGACATGACAACATTTTATTATTAAAACAAGCTTCATCCCAGTCAATGTTACTAACCTAATAAACATGCAAAAAATAATGTTGACAAGATAAAAACTTAATGGATCCGTGTTAAAAATTGTAAGAATTAAAAACCCAAATGGAGCAATGTGTAAAAAAAATAAAAAATAAACAAATTACTTCTAGTTGACTTTAGTTGAGAGTCAATTAGTTAACATACTGAGAACTAATGCATGTTTGTTAGCCAGATCTCTCTGAACAAATAATTTCTCCACTGATTGTATCGGTTTACATTTGTGCTATAATAAACACATTTATAGGAAATAAGTACAGTGGTTGTGAAACATTCGCACTTCCTATTATAAAGTTATAAGACCATAAGTACTGTACAGTCAGTGTCCCAGTAAGTTACTTTAGCAAATTAATAACTGAAACCAAAGAGTCTTGAAGAGGAACTGATGGTACAAACACAATATTTCCTACTAATTCCTAAACCCTAACAAACATATTTCATCAAACAGAATTTAATTCATCTACTGGCGAAATTTCTAGACAAGGACACAGTGAAGGAAGCATAACAATCATATGTTCCCACGGCTGGGCTTCAACCAATATAAAGTATTTCTGCAGAGATCCATGTGAAGACAAAGATATTTTAGTGAAATCTGGCCAGTCACCTACAGGAAGATACAGACTGAAGGATTCAGGAAACACCTTCACTGTGAACATCACTGATCTACAGGAGTCAGACTCTGGGATTTACTGGTGTGGAGTGGAGAGATTTGGTTTAGACTCATTTACGAAAGTCAAACTGACAGTATCTAAAAGTAAGAATGATGAGCACTATTATGCATTCCATCACACTGCCAGACTACACTATAAAAATGCATGGGTTATTTCTATCCAACTTTGGGACAAATTTGGGCTAACTCAACTTTTGGGTTAAAAATATAATGTACAAATTTAACGCAACCATTGGGTTAGTCCATATTTTACCCAAAGTTGGTGTAACGATACGATCTCCATACTCATCGGGAAGGAGGCGGGAACCGGCGCACAATCAAAACATTTTAATATTCAAAATAAATACAAAACAGCGCACCAGCCCCTCGCGGACGACTGGTGCGCTCAAATAAAAACCAAAACATAAAATAATGTCCCAGGCCTGGTCCTCTCTCGTCCTTCACTATAGTCGCTCCAGTTTTATATCCTTCCATCTCCTACGTGGGACTCGATTCCGGCGGTGGGGCGCAGGTGCAGCTCATCTTCAATCACTACACCTGGCCTCACTCCTCGTTCCCACGCCACAGTTGGGTTGAAACAACCCAGCATTTTTTAGAGTGTATTAATATTATATCCCTAATAGCAAGATTGTCTATTAGAAAGTAATGAAGGGTCACAGTACTACCATATTTTTTCTTACTAAATGGCAAAATAAGAAGTGTTATACAGCATTTCTTTAGGCAGACCCCAGAAATACAGACATGTCTGAAATATTTCTGAAACTTACAAATAGCCAACACTGGAAACATGGAGGAAGCGACACATCAGAGGATGTTGGAAACGCAAACAAGTCGTGGAACAAGTGCTGAAATGCACTTGCCTATACAAAAATCTTCAACCACTAAGAACAGCACACTCTCACTGACATCAGCTGGTAGTCAAACCTCTTACTTTAATGCCTGCTTTTCTAAGGTAAGAATTAACTGATGTTACGTCCTCTTTTTGAAGGTTTTGTCAAAGCATCTGGTCCAGCTGGTGAAAAAGCAGGCAAGTTACAACTCCTTTATAGATACAATGACATTCTACATATATGACGTGATGCAAATCAAAGTGGTTTGACCCATATGGTCTCTATATAATGTACAGGTGCTGAACACAGAAACTCATCCTCACCTGCAGATATATTCCCAGTGCCTTTACACTATATTCTTTACGCTGCTGCTGGTTTGGCCATCATGGTGATCATATGTGCAATTGGACTAATGACTGTTTGTCTGTGCAGAACAAGAGTCAAGAAATCAAGTGCGTGAACATTTACATACTACATGCCAAAAAACGATTTATATTAGACAAATTTGTTGCATATTTTTCTTTAAAAAAATCTGTGTTCTTTACTTTATTTCAGGATGCGTTATTGCAAGATCTATTTACAATCCCCATCACAGCGAGGAGGTGAGAGGAGCGCAGGAACCTCATGATAAGCTCTAAGCTAACACAATCACACACCTTCTTACTTATAAGACATATCAACAGCAACAGAATAATGCTTTCTGTCTTTAATTTAGGATAATGCTGTTTATCAGAACGCTCCTGATGACAAACAATACGCCACCATTAATAAATCCAGGACCAAGAATAAGGACAAGAGCCAGTCGGACCCAATCTATCAGAACTTACACTTCAACACTACACAAGATGAAACTATCTATGGCAATCTATAGGAAATATACAGTCTACTATCCTCAATCGCAAATACATGTTCTGTATGACAAGCATTGAACCATTTGTCCGGACATCAACACCATTTCTGAATATATGGCAAAAATCAAATGTACAGGACAGGATTCAAAAACATGGCACTTGGTGATATAATCACACCATTATTTGTGTAAATAAATATCCAGTTTGCATGTAAAGTTTGCTTGTGAAACAACAATGAAGGGTTGACATACTAATGGGTTGTTTCATATTAAATGGACAAATGTGTGTAGAGCTATTAAATTACTTAGCAAATACAACTAACTGTTCCTTTAATGAATCCTTAGCCTGCAGATAGTGTAAAAACTGAATATGAGTATGTGAAAACACTGAAATGTAAACCTAGTCTTCATCAATCACACTCAAAAAAATGACTCTTTAAACTTACTTAAGTCAATTATGGACAGTGGTTCCACACAACCAAATTGTGTTTTGATAACATTAATGGAATTTTTTGAATCTATGCAAACTCCTTGTGTTGTGACAACACAACTGAATGAGGTAGAATCTATGTGAAATAGTAATGTTCAACCAACTCAATTTATTCACTTTGCTTCAACTTAAACTGGTTAAGTTAACTCAACATGTTTTGGTTTATTACAATCTAGCCAAATTTGTTTCACTCTATCAACATAAGGAGGTTTGTTTCAAATTACTCATTTCAATTATGGACAGTGGTTCCACACAATTAGTTCTAGTTACTTTAACACAATATTTTCTTTTTGAAGTTACTCCCTTCAACAAAGCATTTTTTGTATGTTTTGTCTTGTAATGAGACAAAAGACAAATTGTCACAAATGATCAAAGTGTATTTGTTAAACAAGCAATAAATAATTACACACAGTAAAATACAGTTTAAACCACATTACAAAATTACACAAAATAGCAAATACAATTCTAATTGGCATTCATGGGCAACCAATCAAACCTTATTCCAGGAACAGGAAGTGGCTCCAGAAATAACTTCTTCAGTATTCCAAATGTGTACCTGAGTTCAGGAGGGTTGCTCAAGTTCAGTCCATAAATCAGTCCCAGTAACATGGTTTTACAGACTGTAAACTGCTATAGGTCCTGAAGAACTTTATCCTTTAAAACTCCAACTTCTGCTGGACTGTCTTCAATGATGCAGCTTCAAATAGATTCCCATGAGTCTTCTGGATCACCTCCTGACTGCTGGCAACGTCTGTATCCTAGAAGTATTTAAAAGCATGGAGAACTCAAATTATTGTGTATTAACTTTAACAAATAATTTATTAACCTTGAACTCACCATATACTCCATACTGCTAGGGTCTTCATTTGGATACTTCAATTTCATTAGTCTGAAGATGAAAACAACAAAATTTAGCCTTTGTTTTTTTTTTTCTAAAATTACATGAAAAAAAGTCAGTCATTCATCTTCTTATGGGAAATCCAGGCAAGCAGTCAAGATGGGATTCTAACAAACATTACAGTGGAAAATGTTACACATCTGGACCCTGTATGGTTAACAACAGAACTGGAATGTTCCCAGACCCAGAAACATAGTAAGGACATCAGTAAAACAGTCCATGTGACACCAGTGGTTCAACCATAATTTTACAAAGTAAACAAAAATACTTTTTTGTGCAAACAAAATTAAAACAGCGACTTTATTCAACAATTCTTCTCCAAATCGCATCTTCCACCATTATCAACAGCACGTAAATAATTCATGCACATGGTGCTGCTGACCTACAACACGCCTGCACTGAGCCTTGATTACACGCAGAGGAAAGCAATGTTCATGCCTCTTGTTACTGTCCATAATGGCAGAATATGTGATTTGGAGAAGAATTGTTGATTAAAGTCGCTATTTTTGTTTTCTTTGCACAAAATGTATTCTTGTACCTTTGTAAAAGTGTGGTTGAAGCATTGATGCCACATGGACTGTTTTACTGATGTCCTTACTATGACTCTGGGAACATTTCAGTTGCATTGCAGCCTTTATGGAGGTTCAGAAATCTCTCGCATTTTCATAAAAAAATTAGGGATGCACCAATTGACCGGCCATAAATTGGAAACCAGACGGTTTTTGCTTTAAATACGCAATTGGTAATCGGCCGGTCTTTGGAATTTTTTTCAGCCGATTTTTCCGGAAGTGCGCCCGCATGCTCCGACTACATTACTTCTGTGTGAAAGCAAACACATCCCGGGATTGATTCCAGCATTGAACTCGGGTCGGGGACGTAGTAACATTGCTGGGTTCAATCCCGGGACAAGCGCTGTGTGAACAAAAGCCAGATCTAATGCCGTGTCGTAGTGATGACATTATCGTGTGACTCTTTTACTGGCTGTTTTGAAGGAAGATCAACGTTCACTGAAAAAAAAAAAGTGCAAACTGTATGAAGCAGAGATCAGTTAGTTCCTCACTTTCCACGGTGACACCGAGATCGTTCGCCAGATTCAGTGAAAGTATTACATGCCTAATGTTTTCGACTCGTGCATTACACGTCACGCCCTGATGTCACGTGTCGTTACGGGATCTGTATTTGCCGGAATCGCAGTGTGAAAGGGGCTTTATTGAGCTTTCCCTCAATTTTGGACTGTAGACTGTGGACTGTCCTTCCTTCTTGTTTGTTGCTTAAAGATAAAAAAAAAAAAATCGTCCAGTTTGCTTGTAAAAGAAATCGGTATCGGCCATGAAAAATCATGATCAGGGCATCCTTAAAAAATATCATAATTTGTGCTCTGAAGATGAATGATGGTCTTACGGGTTTGAAACGACATGAGGGTGAATAATGACATGTTTATTTTTGGGTGATCTAGCCATTTAAACACACCTGAACCAGCTAATCAAGGTTCTTGGGAATTTTAAAACAAAAAAGTCTTACCTGAAGTTCCAGGCAGGTGTGTTAGAGCTGAACCCCACAGAACACTGGCTTTCCTAGAGCAGGTCTGGACACCCCTGCCTTGCATCAAAATAAATCTATCAGTTTATAGATATACCACATATTTTGTATTTATTGTATTAATAAACCTTATCTTATCTGTCTTTTTTTGTCAATTTCCAGTAACCAGTGAGAGAATAATGTTTTAATACAAGGTTGTGTTGAGTGCAGTTGTTCTTACCTGTGTAGTGGGCACCAAGAGGGTTTCAGTATTTGTCCAAGGTCTCTTCTTCAGTATGAAAACATCTTCGTAAATTTTGCAGTCCGAATCAAGTTTGGCAAAGATTGTTGATTCTAATGGGCCTATGGTAATTCTGGATGTCTCAAATTCTGCACAAACCTGTACACATGAAGTGCAATGTGTTACAAAAAAAAAAAAAAAAAAATTGAACAGCAAAAACCAATTCAATGATCAAAATATTAAGTGATTTATTTGTGTGAGTGATGAATAGTGTCATGTTTACCATTCCTAAAGGAGGACCTGATTACATATCTGGAGCATATGTATAATGTGAACAGCTCAGAGTAGTGTCCGGTTTAAAGTCATTGTATGACCACACCGCCATGTTCATAAACAAAGCTTCAAATACTCCCACTGTGCTGAGCCAGGGCTCTCAAAACTCGGTCAACATCTCATGGTTGGACATTTATTGATTATTTATCTTTTGCAATTAGTTAAAATATACATATTATAACAAATAAAGGTAATTACTTCCACTTTTTAAAGTCATTATGTATTACTAATACAATTAATTTATACAAATATATTTGGCACACAAAATGAGATAAGAGAGAAACTCCTATTCGCCATTTGATTAGTTATATGAGGAAGTAGCTGAATGACAAATCATTCTGTCTCTTAACATCTCTTATTGTAAGCCATATGTATAATATAAAGTAAAGGTAAGTGATAGGACGTTTTATTTTTGGATAAACATTTTATTAATAAATACAATCTCTCTTAAAATACCTTATTGGGTTATGATAATCAAAACAGTTTTGTTTGATCTAGCGCAGAACTAAGACTTTAATGAAATATTTCCCCCACTTATAAAATGATTTTATTATTAGCTAGCTCCATACCGGAGAGCTGCTTTATAAAAGGAAATCAAGTTATAATTCTAGCGACACTTACTCTGTATTTTCATGTTTAATATTGAAAAGCTATCGATTGCATAAAGGACTGTTATATAAATAAACGTGACTGGACTTTTCTTTACTGGAGTGCCTGGAGAACCTCAGAGTTCGTGCAAACATCCATATCTCTGTGTTCTTAAGAGCTGCTTTTACATCGCGGTCAGTTTTTTGTTGTGTTTATGCAGTTATTGAGAGGAAGGCGTGCAGTATATATTTACATATTCATCCAAGGTTCGGATCGGGTCGGTTTGCCTCAAACTGAAGTGCTATCTTCTTCTTTTTAATTGAATCAGGAGAGTGTATTACAATCTTGCGCTACAGCGCCACACTGGTCAAACTGCATTAATGCAGGCTTTCAAATCAGGCAGATACGAGATCAAACCACTAACGTTACTCAAAAACATTTGCTGAAAATTTTATTTTTATCGTCGACGTTGTCGATAATGTCGAGTAATTGTTTCAGCCCTAGTGTATATATATATATACTAAAGTAAATACATTACAGAGAGTCGTGCGCTTTCACATCTCCCAACGCTTCAAAATCATCTATTAACGGTGCAATAAACCGATTACACAATACTAGACTGCAAAACAAAAGCACCTCAAAACAGAAACTCTAAGAGAAATTAAAGACTTTGACTTAACACAATAAAAACTTTAGATTTTCTTACCTGACTGATACCTCTTGCTCCCCTCCACACCGTCATCAAATGCGTTGGAAATCGTCACTTCCGGTTTTTTTTTGAATCACGAAATTAAACCCTTTACGTTACTTTAACGATTGATAATTAAGTAAAATGTAAAATTAAACATTTTAAGTTGATTAAACACAATACAATTGTGTTTTGTCGGAAAACTAAATATATTTGTGTTGTTTTAACAAAACATATATGTGTAAAACGAACAGTGCCGGAAAACCATTTTTTTGAGTGCAGACTTACCTGTGCAGACTGTTTTAAGCTCTGTACTCAGTTCACGCACCAGTTTGAACAATCTGTCTTTGAGTTTTCTCTAAATCATCCAGATAAAGAATACATTGAAGTAATGCACCTGTTTAACCTGTACTTGTATCTCTTGCACTTACCACATCATGATAATAAAACTGATCAACCAGAAATATGTTTCTGCCAGAGCTGTTCAATCTAAAGACTCATGCACTGAATTGAAACAGTTCCTGAGTTTAAAACAAGACGACTCTAAATTAGTTTTGTGTGTACATCATCCTCTCACCCAATATTAGTTGTTATCCAGATCTTGATTGGGTGTAGCACATTGTTACTCAACATGACTTCCTGATACATCCTTACTATCTATAAAGTGATATGACCCAAAATGATTTGTCGAAGGAGCAATACTCATTGAGTAGGGCTTAAGTTATGGTTAAGTATTATTAGCTAGTTACTGTAATGTATGCTAGACCCAGACTCTTTTCATCAGGCTTCATGCAGGTCTCCTCCATCATGGCAACAATAACAGCAGATTATATCAATCCCAACACCATAGTTACTTCATCAGCAACTTACATAATGTATAGAGCCACATAAAAGAATGGAATAGTACTCTCCATCAATGTAAACCTGATGTAGGATCAAACACTGATAAATAATTCCATGTATGCTATCGTCTAGGTGACACATTTAAACTATTACACAATATACTTTTTATTTATATATATATGTATATATATATATATATATATATATATATATATATATATATATTTTTTTTTTTTTTTTATTTATTGATTTATTGATTTATTTTTACACACCATGGTAAACCAAAGCAACTTATTCATTTATTTATTTTTATATAATTTTCCTCCTCACATACTGAGAGAAAGCTTTAAGGTACTAGTGTTTTATGCAATGCCTATGGGTCTTTAAAACAACATTATGTGAATTTTCAATCCAGGTTGTGATTAGGGTACTTCACTGCTTGTGAAACAACACTTTTTTTGGACTAAACATCAAGTGATTTGTGTTTTCG
Organism: Carassius gibelio; assembly: GCF_023724105.1. NCBI lineage: Eukaryota > Metazoa > Chordata > Actinopteri > Cypriniformes > Cyprinidae > Carassius > Carassius gibelio. The sequence goes on from NC_068371.1 coordinate 36,343,017, forward strand.
AAGTAGGTTTCTTTCTTTTTTTTTCTGGCTTGTCCTGAGTGGGGAAAAACAGTAAAGATGTCATATGGGGTCCCACTAAGGTCCTGTATGGTCTAACCTACTCAGAGCTCAACTATTAGAACAGCCCACCCATTAACACTGACATTTAGTCCCAAAAGCTAAAATCAGTTTCTTCTCTTTAACATCCCTACATTTTACAACTCTTTATCAAATAAACTCTCATGCCTTTGTTAAACAGAATTGGCAGTGGGATAAACTTCCTTTTTTTAAGCAAAAGATTGTATTATTCATTATTGTGATGTAAATTTCTTTGTATAATTTAAATCAAAAGTGGAAATAGCTGGTCAAAAACACACATTACAATCTGCCCACCAATTGCAGCTTCAAAAAGTGTTTTTTTTTTTTTTTTTTTAAATAACCCCAACCACCATTGGCTCAGTAAAAGCTCAGAATTGTGGAATATCATAAGCAGTGAAGGATATACATGCAAAAGTTGATCAGATGAAGGTATCTCAGCCATAAGATCTTTTGTTGAACATCCTCACACTCCCAGAAAAAAAAGATACAAAAGCTGTCACAAATAATATGTAGCCTAGTATAATAATAATAATGATGATAATAGACACAAATGCATCTCAAATTATGAGGTAAAAGACATTGTCATATAGGCTATTAAAATTAACTACTTTAAATGCCTTTAAATATAATAATTCCACGCTTTAAATCAGCAAGTTAAAGGGTTAGTTCACCCAATTTGTGAACGAGTCATTATCTGGCTCGGCTCGGTGTTCATCTTCAGTTCTCTCTTCACAGCAGTTCAGTCAGTGTACTGTTTGGGTGCATGCATTACTCCGGGATATTGGTTTGTTTGAACTCAGAGGGAGTGTCAGCCACATTAAAAAAAGTTAACAGCTTAAGTCATTTGTGGATTAATTATTAATTAAGTATTAGTGAAGCGAACCGTTTAAAATGATTCATTTCGATTAGGTGAACTGGTTCAAAAAGATCAGATTACATCGAATTATTTATTTGCGAACCGGATATCACAAACTGCTTTGTTTTGAACTCTTGTCACAACAGACACGGAAGAGAAGACAATGCTGAATAAAGTCATAGTTTTTGGACCAAAATGTATCTTTGATGCTTCAAAAAATTCTAACTGATCCTCTGATGTCACATGGACTACTTTGATGATGTTTTTCTTACCTTTCTGGAGATGGACAGTATACTGTACACACAGCTTCAATTGAGGGACTGAGAGCTCTCGGACTAAATCTAAAATATCTTAAACTGTGTTCAGAAGATAAATGGAGGTCTCACGGCTTTGGAACAACATGAGGGTAAGTTATTAATGACTTAATTTTGCAAATTGGGCGAACGAACACTTTAAGTCATGCTCTCATGCGCTCTGGGGTTCAGCTCCCACTAGTGGTTGAGTATTTAGTACAGCAGTCTAATACCCGTGTATTGTTTAATTTAATTTGAAAATAAAATAAAATAAAATAAAATAAAATATTTCTGGAGAATGGGGTTAGTTGTCACACTCTTTCATTTTAGTATTATTATGGTAGGTTTATTTTTCACATATATTTTTAGCCATTTACTAAATGGTTGAGAAGTATGTGATATCAACTGTCTTGTATGAATGTCAAGGGATGATTCTGAAATCACTGAATTGTTTGTACCTTTTTATTAGCACAGGAACTATGACAATACATTTTGAAAAGGGGATTTTTGCCCTCAGCTGAGCAAGTGTCATGACTCTCACCATGATCACAATGTCTGACATTTCATCATGTTCATGCAGAGCTCTGGTGTTGATTTAGATACACGTAAATAAAAGCCTGTGCATTTTAAAATTACATCTAAGCTGCAACTTGAATGAGAAGCAAAATCGCAAAACCTTAGTATGACATCATACAGAGAGAGAGAGAGAGAGAGAGAGATCACAGATGCCTCACACTACATGGACCACAATGCATTTACTTGTTTAGTGGCTTTGGTTTACAAGAGATGTAGGGCATCAGTCATGGAGCCGCAGAGGCTTAACAAAAAATACACAACAAAAAACATAATTAAATGAAAATAATGTAAAATATAAAATACTAAAGCAAAAAATATTCTTATCAATTAACATGCTATCTACAGAAATAGGTGTAAACCTACATGCTATCTACAGAAAATGAAGTAAATGTTCAATTTAAGTTTTTTTTTGTTGTTGTTTGTTTGTTTTTTTTTAGGTGATTTACTCATATTTTGAAATATGCATTGCACTGGTTTGCGTATTAAGCTTAAAGAAATTGTTTATTTGTTTGTTGAACAGAGAATAAAGGTAATTTACCAAGACATTATCAATTTTTCTATTAATTTTATTTATTTATTTATTTATTAATAGACTCTAACCCACCTTTTTTTCTCTCAGTGTGCTTAGAGTCATTATTTACTTAGATATTTACTTATTTGCTTAGTCCTGTTGATAAATATATGAGGAGAAATGCATGTATAAAAGTTGTTAAAACTATAAAATATATATTTTTTTTAATTGGCACATAAACATAAACATAAAAAATAGCTTTAAAATAGTTACTTTTTTATTTACACTGCTCAGGACTATAAAATACATGAAAACAACATGATTTCTGATTCAGTAAAATCCATGTTTAAATATGTTATTTTATGTTCTGCTCACCGACCTTTTGTGCACAATGATGAGGATTAGAAACAAAAGCCCACATCCAGTTACAATTGTAGTAGTGACACAGACAGCAATGATAAACATGATATTCCAATCACCTAAAATAAAAGGAAATAAAGATAAAAAAACAGACAAGGATGATAGATGTACAGTAGTTAGGGAGTGGAGACGTCACCCTTTAAACAAGTCAAACACAAGAGTATCTCAGCAAAGAAAATACCTTCAACAGCGACTGAAACAGAGTCTGATCTCTGAGATCCATGTCGATTCTGAGCCTCACAAGAGTAGCGTCCGCTGTGACTGGAGTTAAAGCTGGAGATGATGAAACTCTGTCCAGATCCAACAGATGAGCTTTGGTTCTCCTTAAACCATCTGAAGATGAGAGCAGGAGGGTTTGAGTCACTGCTGCAGATCAGAGTCACTGAATCTCCCTCCACTATTACACCAGACGGACTGATGGACACCGAGACGCTCTTTGGGGGATCTAGAGGTAAATCAACATGGTTTGGTTTCCTATCAATGTCCCCTCAAGATCATTGAAGATCTTTAAGATAACTTTCACCTTACATTGCTATTTTTTCTTTGAAGGAAAGGTGACTGCCTGGCTGTTGTGAATTTTACTTCATGTTGTTCTTATATTTTATTATTAAAAGTATCTACTCACACATGACTGTGATGCTGACAGCAGGAGAAGGCAGATGTTCATGTCCTCTGGCAGCGCAGCTGTAATGACCAGAATCACTGCGCTCAGACTGAAGCTGGAGAGTTTTGCTCTGGATGTTTAAAGTCTGTCCATTTTTGTACCAGATGAATCTGTCTGTCAGATTGCATGTGGTTTCACAGGTCAGACTGACTGTTTGTTTCTCCAGCACCAGCTGTGGTGCCTTTACCTGAAGAGCTGGAGAAAACACGTCTTTATAACCATGACCAAGAAATGAAATTATTAACAGAAATGGAGGAGGGAAGTGGATTACCAGAAACTTTAAGTTGAATTCCTGTTTTGCAAATCAATTTTCCTCCCTCAGTATTAGTTACTAATCTGAAACAATACTCTCTCTCATCATTTACAGTGATGTTGTGCAGTCTGAGGATGGCAGTTTGTCTTTTTCTGTCTTCAATGTATTCAACCCTGTCTTTATACTCTGGCTGTGTTTTTAAATTTTTCATTTCTCTATCCAATCCCTTTACCCAAAATGTATCAATTAATTTCAGCTGCTGAGGGTGTGTATATGAGCATGAGATGTTTACTGTGGATCCTTTAAGAGCACATATTGATTTAGTTTCATAAATCACATTCCAGGATTGTGCAAAAAGTCCTGCAACCCAAAACATAGAAGATCAGTGTGAAGCTTGACTTAGTTCATTTGTAGCCAAAAAATATCATGCAGTTTTGTAAAGTGAGAAGCGTTTACCATTCCTGCAATGTGTTGCAAAAAAAGCACAAACTATCATGATGATGCAGAACTGTAAAAACTGATTACTAGACTGAGAGCATTTCTGAATCTGCTGAAGATGGGCTGCTTGAGTTTAAATTATGTTTTTGTTTAGTTTTGCAGAAAGCATTTACAGAAATGCTGTAACTATTATGACTCACCAGAAATCATGAACAGAAAGATGAGAGGAAGAGAAAGAGTCATTCTGACCTTCACCACCACTGCAATCTTCACAGCCATAACAAAAACACTTACCATCAGTTATTAGGTACAGTAACAATCACTGTCAGTCTATGTTAATGATGCTATGTACATTATAATAATAACATTTATAGGTCATTTGTCTTCAGTCAAATAATTTTTTGCAATTCATTTGTTGTCCAGCAGAGGCTTACTCTATGGGTTGCTCTATTAAACATTTCATTATATCAGATCATGTGTGTCAGAGATCCACGCACACTACATGAATAACAGTGATCAGACAATATTTAATCCTGTTTTTGTAGTTAAAGTCCAGCATCTTAAATTATTTGTCATAATCTACAAAGAACATTTCTTTATTCTTCATGTATTTGCACACCTTAAATTGAAATTTAGATTTGAAATGTACAAGTGCTTTATTAAATAACATGTAAAACCTCTTTACCTTGTTCGCAGTGGCTTTCATCAGCGGTACACAAAGAGAAAATGCTGAGTTTCGAACATGTTAGACAAATTAAGATAATCTGTCAGTGATTATAATAACTTCCAGTTTCTATGCAAATGTGTTTTGTATGTAAAAAAAAAAAAAACACTTCTCCAAAACAACCTACACTATTCACTATAAATGTTAGTTCAAGACAGTTTTATTTGTATGGCATTTCACAATCATTTTAAAGAAGCTATACATGAATGCCTTTATAATGAACAGGAATCTAACATTCAAACTATAGATTTAGGTAGCATTAAAGGAGATACTAAACATTATTCTGTAAAACCGTTAATCTCACAACGGTGAGGTTCTACAGCCTCTTCCTGTCAAACTGAAAGAAAGAAAGAAAGAAAGAAAGAAAGAAAGAAAGAAAGAAAGAAAGAAAGAAAGAAAGAAAGAAAGAAAAACTGAATTACCATCCATACATCTTCTTCCGCTAAATCAGGGCCAGTTGCGGGGGCAGCAGTCTAAGCAGTGATGCCCAGACTTTACTCTCCGTAGACACTTCCTCCAGCTCTTCTGGGGGGTTACCGAGGCGTTCTCAGGCCAGCCGAGAGACATAGTCCCTCCAGCGTTTTCTCGGTCCTCCCGAGGCCTCCTCCCTGTGGGACGTGCCCAGGAATGCGTCCAGAAGGCATCCGCAACAGATACCCGAGCCACCTCAGCTGGCTCCTTTCGATGTGGAGGAGCAGCGGCTCTACTCTGAGCTTGTCCCGAGTGGCCAAGCTCCTCACCCTATCTCTAAAGGAGCACCCAGCCACTCTGCGGAGAAAGCTCATTTCGGCCACCTGTATCCGGGATCTTCACTCATGACCATAGGTGAGAATAGGAACGTTGATTGACCCGTAAATCGAGAGCTTGGCCTTGCATCTCACCTCCTTCTTTACCACGACAGACAGGTACATCGACCGCATCACTGCAGAAGCTGCACCTATCCACCTGTCAATCTCCTGCTCTATCCTTCCCTCACTCGTGAGCAAGACCCCAAGATACTTGAACTCCTCCACTTGAGGCAGGAGCTCTCCATCAACCTCAAAAGGGGGACATGCCACCCTTTTCTGGCTGAGAACCATGGCCTCGGACTTGGAGATGCTGATTCTCATCCAAGCCGCTTCAAATTCGGATGCAAACCGTCCCAAGCTGGAGAGTTTTGCTCTGGATGTTTAAAGTCTGACCTTTTTTGCACCAGATGAATCTGTCTGTCAGATTGCATGTGGTTTCACAGGTCAGACTGACTGTTTGAAAACATCTACTGTCTGATTTTTTGTACAGTTTTAGCAAACGTAAATGTAAGATATTTCTAACTTTTGTTAAATAAATAAATAATAGAATAATATTATGTTCACTGAAATTCCTCCCTCCACAGCAGCATGTGCAGCCAATAGCCTTTGAGTATGACATGTGACAGAGCATGTGATTTGTTGAATGTAGTGAACGAATACGCTCTCCACTGAATGAGTTTCATGAGTCTGAACGAGTTTCATAGGTCTGAACGAGATCGAGAGATCTTGTCGTTCATGAATGAAATGACTGAACTGGTACGTGTCGTTCGTGAACAATATGAATGAGAGTATACTGGGTCAATCGGCCATTTAGCATTTCAATCTCGCAAAGCGCAGAACTGTGCACATACGCTTGTTTTGATATTTAGCATACAGAACATAACTCCACATTTAATCCCCGATTTATGAATGTGAATATATGATATCTGACCAAACAATTAAAATAATTATGCAAGAAAATCGTATGCTTTGTTCATCTGAACAACTTATTTAGACTTTATTTATTGAATGTGATTTTAATAAAGCCAAATCATTTTTTGTCACAAGTGAATACATTCGTTGATTTAAGGCATAACATAAGACACTCTTTTTCGCTACTTGCTGTGGCGTATGAAGAAATGGTCACAACAGAATCAGTGAACGAATCTGAACGAATCATTTTGGTGAATGAACTGAAAATGAACTAATCAAAATTTCCACCAAGACTGAGCTCGTGCGTCATCTTCGCACCAGTTATAAAGCCAATAAAGTGTAGGCCTATTTATTTCAAAATTGTGCCTGGTACTATATAAATTAATGACCCAACCGACCGTGACCAGAATATGATTAAAAATATTTTTGGATGACACGTAACCGCGGGTGACTGTACTATTTGTCCCCGCTGTGGATGGTTTCACAGAGAACTCCACTGCAGCACAGATTTCATTGCAAGCTATGCACCACTTCCTGTCTTAACGCTCCAGCTTAGTGGCTGTTTCAAAAGCTATATGAATATTAATATTACAACACTTTACAGGTGATTGACGTCACTAACAACATAAAATTTCCAATCGTTTATGTCTTATGAGCAGGAAGCTGGAAATTATTATAACTTGGTGTGGTGGGGGAGGCATGGTTCAGCGAAGTCTGCGACGGGAGAGCGAGTGAGGAGACGAGCGGTGTTAAGTGGGGCAAAACGATTAACACCTGGATCTCATTGCAGTGATTGGCGTGGGGAACCGGTATTTAAGCCGGCGGAGGACCAGCGAGAAGCGAGAGAGCTGCGGACTCATGGGAGCGATAAGCTGCAGAGCTGCAAACCAAAAGACACGAAAACTACAGTAGTACAAAGTATATAAATACTGTTAAGTGCCTGTGCATGTGGCGCAATTGTTTATTTGTTTTCTTATTGTTGAATAAAGTATCCCAAGAGCCTCAGTAAGACCTGGACCTGAGAGCAAAACTCTCTGCTCTCTATGGAGAATTTGCTTCAGGCCCAGAACAAGCAAAGCCAGCTGTATAACCAGGGGCTAAGTTATGAGAATTTGCACCGGGAGATAAAGTGCTCCTGTTACTCCCAACCTCTAGCTCCAAATTATTAGCAAAGTGGCAAGGACCCTTTGAGGTCACACGGTGGATAGGAAATCTCAATTATGAAGTAGTGCGAACAGATAGAGGCGACTCACGGCAAATCTACCACCTCTACCTCCTTAAAAAATGGAGCGCGGAGGGGTCAGTGATGCAAGCGACAGCAGTGAGTGAAGAGGAGGATCTCGGTTTTGTGTAGACCATCGCAGGGTGAACGCAGTATCAAAATTTGATGCTTATCCAATGCCACGGATTGACGAGTTGCTTGATCGGTTAGGCACGGCTCGCTTTTACTCGACATTAGAATTAACAAAGGGATATTGGCAGATCCCCTTATCTACCATGTCCAAAGAAAAAACAGCCTTCAACATGCCGTTTGGATTACACCAATTTGTGACGCTTCCTTTTGGCTTTATCGGGGCCCCAGCTATGTTTCAGCGCCTCATGGATCGAGTGCAGTGACCCCATGCTGCATATAACGCTGCCTACTCGGATGATATCATCATCTACAGTGGGGACTGGCAGCGGCATAAGGAGCATGTGAGGGCTGTCCTTGGGGTGCTGAGAAGGGCAGGGCTAAGGGCCAACCCGAAAAAGTGCGCAGTTGGGCGGGTGGAGGTAAGGTATGCTAACTTCCACTTGGGCCACGGGCAGGTGCGTCCCCAAATTGATAAGACGGCAACCATTGCAAACTGCCCCAGGCCCAGGCCCAAGATCAAAACGGAGGTGAGGCAGTTCCTGGGGCTGGCGGGATATTACAGGAGGTTTGTTCCTCGTTATTCGGACCTCACCAGCCCGCTGACTGACCTCACTAAAAAGGAGGTACCAGATACGGTCCAGTGGATGGAGCAGTGCCAACAGGCCTTTACCCGGGTTAAGACTGCCCTTTTTTCTCCCCTTTCTGTTGCAGAACGATGTATTGGACAGGGGGCTGGGCGCGGTCCTGTCCCAGGAGATGGAGAGGGAGGACCGTCCGGTGCTGTACATTAGTCGGAAGCTCTCGAAGAGAGAGACTAGGTACAGCACCATAGAGAAGGAGTGTTTGGCCATCAGGTGGGTGTTCCTCACCCTTCGCTATTACCTCCTGGGCCGGGAGTTCACCCTCTGCTCGGACCACGTGCCCTTCCAGTGGCTCCACCGCATGAAGGATACCAACGCGCGAATCACCCGTTGCTATCTAGCTTTACAGCCGTTTAAGTTCAAGGTGATTCACAGGCCGGGGGAGCAGATGGCTGTGGCCAACTTCCTCTCAAGGAATGGGGGGGGGGGGGGGCGTGGTCCAGCGAGGTCTGCGATGGGAGAGCGAGTGAGGAGGCGAGCAGTGGTAAGTGGGGCAAGTGATTGGCGTGGGGAACCGGTATTTAAGCCGGCGGAGGACCGGTGAGAAGCGATAGAGCTGGGGACTCGTGGGAGCGAGAAGCTGCAGAGCTGCAAAATGAAAGACACAAAAACTACAGTAGTACGAAGTAGAGAAATACTTAGAAGTGTCTGCGCATGTGGTGCAATTGTTTATTTGTTTTCTTATTGTAGAATAAACTATCCAACGAGCCTCAGTACACCGACCCCGGTCTCCTTCCTCTTTACATCCACAAACATTGTTACACTTGGCTAGGCTATTTTTAGGCAAATTAACCAAAGTAGTAACTGGTTTAGAGATTGAGGCATTGTTATCAGCATAACATGGTTTTGTATAGTTCTGACAGCTCTAAAATATAAATAATTATCAAAGACTTATCACAGTAATTTAAGGCTATGTAAAACAGGTTGATGTATGATGTACTTGCTAATTTTTTGTGTAGCTCTAAACAGAACAATCATTGCAAAAGATTACAGTATTTACTACAGTAATGAAAATCATGGAAAATACAATACCTGGCACATGACAGTAATGAGAATTTGGTGTAAAATGTACAAATTTGTTCAATGATGCCATAATAAAAAATTAAGACTTTCTGACAATGTTAAAATGTAATGAAATAAGCAATAAAATCACACAGTATGAACAGAAAAAATATCTGTTTTACATTGACTGAGAGCTAAAAGGCCTAAAGCGGTGTTTATGTGTGAGTATAGAGTGAAGGCAGTGAGTGTCTAAAAAGAAGAACAGTCCCATAAGATTTTGGATTCAAGAGGATAAGGAGCTGGAACATGACCAGGGATGGACTCAAAACCAGGTCTCCCATGAGCATCAGATCGACCACATGTTCCTCATTTCACTGAGCTGTAGATCACATCATCAGCTCTGGGGAGAGATTAAATGAATATGTTAATGTGGCACTTTAGAAAGTCCCACCAGCAGATGATAATCCATCATCTCAACCCAAAACATATGAGAGCTCTTATAAAGCATCAAATATGTTTAATTTGGGTTCAGATGAATCATTTCTCACCTGTTGGCATCAGACGTATGTTGTATCTCAATGGTCTCTTTGGTTGTGTTCATGTCTTTGTTCTTGAAGTGATGGACACTGGCATACTGAACATCTTCCATATCTCCAGAGTCTTTGGGTTTGGGTTCATTCTTTGTAATGTTGGCATACAGATCATCCCTCTGATTGGTTGATGCTACTGAATACAGTGGAACGTCATTGGTCGGAGCCATTTCTGCAGATCTGCCAACACGATCCTCCTGCTGTTGTAAAAATAATTACATAATCACATAGATATCAGCAGATCAATCTGAAACATCTTGTCAAATATCTGTCAAGTAACAGCACATGATCTTGTTAGTTTTCATTTTTATATATGCTTAAATATGCTTTCTATATCATGATCCTGCTGATCCTGAAACTTGCCTGATTTTGTCTTACTCTTTCAGCTCCACCGTCTCTTTTCTTCCATCTTCGGAAAAAATGCTTTGTTAAAAAAGTACTGAACAGTAATTTATTGTAAGTAACATTTAATATTTAGTGATAAGTAAATTCTGCATTTGTGTTAACTTGTGAAATTACTTCGTGATGCAGGAACTCACTTCATAAACACAATGATGATGATGATGATGATGATGATGATGATGATCAATCCTGCCACAATCCCAGTAACTGTTTGCAGAACAGCTCTCTGAGTCCCTGAAACAAGATGTTCATGAAGATTATTTCACACTAGAGAAAGATAAAACTGAAAGAGTGTTTATAGTAAATACCTTCAACAGTGACTGAAACAGAGTCTGATCTCTGAGATCCATGTTGATTCTGAGCCTCACAAGAGTAGCGTCCGCTGTGACTGGAGCTAAAGCTGGAGATGATGAAACTCTGTCCAGATCCAACAGATGAGCTTTGATTCTCCTTAAACCATCTGAAGATGAGAGCAGGAGGGTTTGAGTCACTGCTGCAGCTCAGAGTCACTGAATCTCCCTCCACTATTACACCAGACGGACTGATGGACACCGAGACGCTCTGTGGAGGATCTAGATTAAACATATTTAAATGATGAGAATAATTACATTATTCATCTCATGACCTTCTCTTATCATTGTTAACAATTAATGAAGTGTCTCTGCGAGCTGAAACTGAAAGAGATTGTATTTGAGTGATGATCAGGAAGGTTAAAATATACATCTGAATAGATGCACCTTAAATAAAACAATATTACATGTACTGATTTATCAACACAGATTCATAAATCACATTCATTTGACATATTAGTAGATTAATAAAGAAAAATGGCATGCAGTCTGTATGATTGGGCTGAATTTATCAAACAAATCGGAACTAAATTCAAAAATCTCAGAAAATAATAAACCAATGTTAATGGTCCAGTTTGTACTCACATTCAACATTAAGATAAACAGGAGGAGAGATCAGACGCTCATATCCTGAAACAGCACACTGATAGTTTCCTTCATCTTGACGACTGACTGACTGCAGCTGAAGCTGATTCTCTCTCACGGTTCCTGTAGTTAATCTCTGTGTGTTTCTGAACCAGATGAATGTTGTTTGTTGAGGCAGAGAGCAGATGCTTTTACATTTCAGAGTGACTGAATCTCCCTCTTTCACACTCTGCTGTGTCTCCACCTGCAGGTCTGACACAACAACAGCAACAACACTGATTCACCATCAGATTAATAAAATAAATTATAAAATATTATAACAACTGAAACTTTAAGGTGATTAAACTAATGAAGAATGAATCATTTACGTTGATGCATTTAGCAGATGCTCTTATCCAAAGCGAATTACATTGATTTAAGGTAAATATTTTATCAGTTCATGTATTTCCTGGGAACTGAGCCTATAACTTTAGCATTACTAGTGTCGTGATCTACTGTTTAAGATACAGGAATAACAGGTGACAGCTGTATAGTGTGTGTGTGTGTGTGTGTGTGTGTGTGTGCTTCTGAGAGGTCACTAACTCTACCGGTGACGTCCAGCTGAGCTCCAGGAATCCCCGTCCATTTTCCCTTCTCAGTGTATGTAATGAATCTGCAGTAGTAGATGTGTTTATCAGCTTCTGTTACATCTGTCAGAGTGATACTGTAAGTGTCTTCATTTTCTTTGTCACACTGAACTCTTCCTCTGTTTTCTGGATCTAAACACAGCTTTGGTAGATCTCCATCAGGTACAGCAGGTTTGGTCCAGAAGACTGTTTTAATATTATAATCACTGGGATATTTTAAAGTACAGGACATTTTCACTGTTGTTCCCTTTAATGCACAAACATATGAAGGGCTGTAATTCACTCCCCAATCCTGCAGACCATCACCCCCTGAAACATGAAACACAGATATGACAAATATTATTAGGCTTTAATGAATCTTTCATTTCTTTTAGTTTTCTGCTGATGTCGAACTTGTGAAATAACTAGTGAAATATTTCACTAATGTAAATGAATCAGTTTGTACTCACCTACTTTAAGATAAACAGGTGGAGAGATCAGACGCTCATATCCTGAATCAGCACACTGATAGTTTCCTTCATCTTGACGACTGACTGACTGCAGCTGAAGCTGATTCTCTCTCACGGTTCCTGTAGTTAATCTCTGTGTGCTTCTGAACCAGATGAATGTTGTTTGTTGAGGCAGAGAGCAGATGCTTTTACATTTCAGAGTGACTGAATCTCCCCCTTTCACAATCTGCTCTGTCTCCACCTGCAGATCTGACACAACAACAACCAAAACTCTTTCTCTATTTCACCATCATCTTAAAGTGATTGTTCACACAAAAACTAAAATTCAGTCTTTTTTTTCACTCAGCTGTTGTTCTAAAGCCATGCGGCCTCTTTCTTTTTCAGAACATATTGTTAAAAAATGCTTTAAAATTATTTCAATGCTTTCAACCAATGCATATTTCAAAGATACAATGTCTTTGTGGCTAAATAAATAATCTAACATTATTTCCTTTAATCTCTTCCTTTGATTTCAAAATTGATCGAAGACGATAACTAATCTCTTCTTGTGACAACATAATATCTATAACAATAATGTACAGCTCTAACATAATGCAAGTCAATATTCAGTTAAACAGATAAAATTAAATGTGAATGGTGATCTTCTTCATCTTCTTTAAAAACAGGATGCAAACGCATTCAAAAATACTCTCATGCAGCTCATGTTGTATATTCCAAGTGGATTCTCTGCATGGTGTGTATATATGCAATGTCACCTGAACAGAGGTGGATCTATGGTGTAGCAAAGGGTGGCAGGTGTCACCCCTGGGATACAGTCTTGCCACCCCTGTTGCCTCCCCATTTATAAATCAGATAATATTTTATGTTCATAAGTATATTTTATGTTCATAGCCTACACCAGTGGTTCCCAACCTTTTTCAACTCGCGGCCCACACAACCAAACACATATGTTTGCGCGGCCCACTTCAAAAAAATTAACTTACCCCGCTATTGTTGGGTTAATAACTTAGTACTCAGAAGCTAGATTTTAAACTATATTTATTGAATAAACTAGGGCTGTGCGATATGGACAAAAAAAAAAAAAAACTATCGCGATTTTTTTTATCAATTTTGCAAATGTGCTTTTACAGTCATAAATGCATTCAGGATTAATTTGAAACATATTTCCAAAAGAAAACCAATCAGAGCTTTATCAAAAAGTTGTAACATCTCTAGAACAGACATAAGTCAAAATTATCACTATAGTGAAGATGTAAAAAAATGTATAGACTTGTGGCAAAAAAAATAAATAAATAAAAAATCCTGTATACAGGGACTTTTTTTTCTTTTTTGCCATGCATTGTTCATAGAGCTCATTAATTGTAGCGGTGCCTCAGGTGTTTGCAGTGTGTATACAGTATGTGTATGCGGTCAGCAGTGAGAGCGCATAAATATAACGCGAAAGCACATTAAAATAATGCACGAGTGCGAATCTCTCTGTTGGCAGCAGATTTCCTTTGCTCTGTCACAAAACCAGTCGTGCTTGCTCAGAAACACGCTGCTTTGCGAGGAGAGAGTGTGCACACTTAAAACGTGTCTCCTCTCACTTAAACTGCATCCTGTTCACTAACAAATTCACTCTATGCTCATGTGTTAGACATGAATTATTTTCGCATGTTTTATTTCTAGCCTTTTACCGCAGTGAGAACGCTCTGATCCGTCAACATTGGCTCAGAAAAAAAGGTGCATCACAGACAGTGTGTGAACCTGGAGTTAGGCATATGCGCACGCTCAAATCGTGATTTTAGGACGTTTTCTTTTAATCGCACAGCCCTAGAATGGACTGGAAATGAACAGAAAATAATTGGCGGCCCACCTGCAATACCTAGTGGGCCGCGGACCACAGGTTGAAAACCACTGGCCTACACGTTGAAGTCCAAGGAGACCCGCACCAAACTCCTTTCAAACAGAAATCGCTGATTTAGAATCCCCTCCCCCTCACAGTCACAATGGTTTCACCCATCACCAGCACGGCAGCGATCCCCGCGAAATTTCACCAGTCAGTGGCAGCCGGGCAGGGTGCTCGGTGCATCTGTCTGCAGTACGCAGTGTCTCGGAGAAGAGAGGTTGATAAACAGTGAGCAGTGAGGTTAGAGGTAAGTCTGACACAAAGTTGAAAAAGTCTGTAAGCAGACAGTTAACCCTGCAACAACCACATTGTTCCGTTATTTACATCCGCAATACTTTGTTGTCTCGTCGAATTTTTCTGTGATCGTCAGGTCAGATAAGGATCTAACATTAGTCTAGCTCTTTATGTGTGTTTAAACTACTGTTGTCACAAAATTGGCATGCATCCACTTTCCCAGCATCTATGACTATCCAATTTTGAAAAATGGTCAACATGAGATCAACAACTGAGATATCTAAGCGGTGTCTAAGCTGGTGTTGCACAAGCACTGCACGTCTGACTCACATGGACTGCAGTGTAGAGAACAAAACACATTCAATGAAAACCGTAGCATTTTAAATTATGAATAATGTCCATGTCCCCCTCCTGAAACCTCATGCCAGCCCAGGAAAAAATCTCTAGATCTGCCCCTGCACCAGAACACATCGAATGCAAGTCAAAAGTCACATTATTTGAATACAGTTTTGCATCTTTTGTTAAAGCATTTAGAAGATCACAATATCCAACCACCCTGGACATTTTATGACATTTCTCTTTTTGTGTTCAGAAAAAGTGAAGTGAAGTAACCTTTAGCCAAGTATGGTGACCCATACTCAGAATTCGTGCTTTGCATTTAACCCATCCAAAGTGCACACACACACACACACACACTGTGAACACACACATTGTGAACACACACCCAGAGCAGTGGGCAGCCATTTATGTTGGGGCAACCAGGGAGCAGTTGGGGGCTCGGTGCCTTGCTCAAGGGCACCACAGTAAAGGTATTGCCAGGCCAAGACTCAAACCCACAACCCTAGGTTTAGGAGTCAAACTCTCTAACCACTAGGCCACAACTTCTCCAAACAGAATAATACTACAGGTGCAGTTACATAATAAAGTGCTTGGTGTGTGTGTGTGTGTGTGTGTGTGTGTGTTTCTGAGAGGTCACTACCGGTGACGTCCAGCTGAGCTCCAGGAATCCCCGTCCATGTTCCTCTGTTTGTAGTGAATCTGCAGTAGTAGATGTGTTTATCAGCTTCTGTTACATCTGTCAGAGTGATACTGTAAGTGTCTTCATTTTCTTTGTCACACTGAACTCTTTCACTCTTTTCTGGATCTAAACAAAGGTTCAGTGGATCTCCATCAGATACAGCAGGTTTGGTCCAGAAGGCTGTTTCAATCATATAATCACTAGGATATTTTAAAGTGCAGGTTATTTTCACTGTTGTTCCCTTTAATGCACAAACATATGAAGGGCTGTAATTCACTCCCCAATCCTGCAGACCATCACCCCCTGAAACACGAAACACAGTTATGAGAGAGTGAGGTGGTGTTTCAGGTGTTTTGATCCAGTGCACAAAAAGTATCTTTTTATTTTGACCATTTTTATTTGTTAGTTACGCACTCATGTTAGTATAAAAGCTTCTAAGAGTGAAGAGCTCGATCTTCTTTTCAAAGAGTGTTAAAGTGTCTGTATAGTGACTGAAGACTCACCCGCAGTCATGACCACGAAGATCAGAGGAAGTGACATCATGAGTGATGTCGCCATAGTGATTTCTGCAGTCATAAAACTGACAGATATGACTTTATGAGCATCATCTATATACATCTCAAACTCTATTGTCTTGATAATGGATAGAGATGGTGATGATTTCTGAATAGTTCAGTGCTCAGTGAAGGCTTGACATGTGCTGAGGAGGTTTCTCATGTCAGGCCTCATGTAAAGATCTTCACACGTTATTTACATACTCAGATAGCACAGGTACGTCTGCAAGATGTCTGTTAAAGATCGCTTCATCTGGAAAGCACCTGCTGTGTACAAATCTCTGATAGACATCTTATGTCAGTATTAAATGCATTCTACATCATAAACATCTTAAAGACATTTTTATAACATCAATTTAACATCTGCTAGGAAACGTCCAATGGACATATTGTAGATGAGCAAACACTCTAAAAAACACGTCTTGCAGACTCAGACATTAACAGACATCTCTGTGATGTACGTGTGCTATCAGGGTATGGATCTACAACATGTATCTTCAACTCATCACCACATTTCTACAAATACAGTCAGGTCCATAAATATTGGGACATCGACACAATTCTAATCTTTTTGGCTCTATACACCACCACAATGGATTTGAAATGAAACGAACAAGATGTGCTTTAACTGCAGACTTTCAGCTTTAATTTGAGGGTATTTACATCCAAATCAGGTGAACGGTGTAGGAATTACAACAGTTTGTATATGTACATCCCACTTTTTAAGGGACCAAAAGTAATGGGACAGATTAACAATCATAAATCAAACTTTCATTTTTTAATACTTGGTTGCAAATCCTTTGCACTCAATTACAGCCTGAAGTCTGGAGATCGATTAGACATCAGCGTACGCTGGGTTTCATCCCTGGTGATGCTCTGCCAGGCCTCTACTGCAACTGTCTTCAGTTCCTGCTTGTTCTTGGGGCATTTTCCCTTCAGTTTTGTCTTCAGCAAGTGAAATGCATGCTCAATCGGATTTAGGTCAGGTGATTGACTTGGCCATTGCATAACATTCCACTTCTTTCCCTTAAAAATCTCTTTGGTTGCTTTCGCAGTATGCTTCGGGTCATTGTCCATCTGCACTGTGAAGCGCTGACCAATGATTTCTGAAGCATTTGGCTGAATATGAGCAGATAATATTGCCCGAAACACTTCAGAATTCATCCTAATGCTTTTGTCAGCAGCCACATCATCAATAAATACAAGATAACCAGTTCCATTGGCAGCCATACATGCCCACGCAATGACACTACCACCACCATGCTTCACTGATGAGGTGGTATGCTTTGGATCATGAGCAGTTCCTTTCCTTCTCCATGCTCTTCTCTTTCCATCACTCTGGTACAAGTTGATCTTTGTCTCATCTGTCCATAGGATGTTGTTCCAGAACTGTGAAGGCTTATTTAGATGTTGTTTGGCAAACTCTAATCTGGCCTTCCTGTTTTAGAGACTCACCAATGGTTTACATCTTGTGGTGAACCCTCTGTATTCACATGGTGAAGTCTTCTCTTGATTGTTGACTTTGACACACACATACACCTACCTCTTGGAGAGTGTTCTTGATCTGGCCAACTGTTGTGAAGGGGGTTTTCTTCACCAGGGAAAGAATTCTTCGACCATCCACCACAGTTGTTTTCCATGGTCTTCCGGGTAGTTTGGTGTTTGGAAAGCAACCAAAGAGATTTTTAAGGGAAAGAAGTGGAATGTTATGCAATGGCCAAGTCAATCACCTGACCTAAATCCGATTAAGCATGCATTTCACTCGCTGAAGACAAAACTGAAGGGAAAATGCCCCAAGAACAAGCAGGAACTGAAGACAGTTGCAGTAGAGGCCTGGCAGAGCATCACCAGGGATGAAACCCAGCGTACGCTGATGTCTAATCGATCTCCAGACTTCAGGCTGTAATTGAGTGCAAAGGATTTGCAACCAAGTATTAAAAAATGAAAGTTTGATTTATGATTGTTAATCTGTCCCATTACTTTTGGTCCCTTAAAAAGTGGGATGTACATATACAAACTGCTGTAATTCCTACACCATTCACCTGATTTGGATGTAAATACCCTCAAATTATAGCTGAAAGTCTGCAGTTAAAGCACATCTTGTTCGCTTCATTTCAAATCCATTGTGGTGGTGTATAGAGCCAAAAAGATTAGAATTGTGTCGATGTCCCAATATTTATGGACCTGACTGTATATGTTGTAGCCCTTAAGAATTATTTTACCTAAATGTTAAATAATGGTAAAAATGGTCTTACCACGCTGCAGTGTCAATGTCTCAGTGTCGGCACCCAAATTAGAGAAATATCAGCAGCTTCTTGTGTCAGTTGTCACACATGAATCTGCATTTAAAGATTCCTCTTTCTGCGTATGCGTAACACCATCTCAACTACACAACAACAACTAGAAAAGTTTCCAGATCCAAACAAATAAGCTTCAGAATTCACTTTTGTTAAATCTTTGTGAGAGAATATGCGAAACATGATTGCTTTGTAAAAATACTCATCATGACTGCAGGAGTATCAAGATTTTTTAATGCATGAAGGTTTTCAGGTCTTAGGTTCAAGATCCTCTTTCTAACACATTTTTTTTTTTTTACTTGTTAAGCAATGATGCAACGCAACTACATTTACACAGTCAGAAACATGAGCAAGTACCTGGTGTTTAAGTGAGTGAGTGGCAGTTTCTGACCAACAACACAAGCACTTACACACCAGACTGACAGCAGATAGTATTAATGTCACGCTTGAGGCAAGGAAGAGGTGAGTCGAGGCATTTATTTGTCATTTGCATAGTTAACACTGGGGAATACTGGGCATTGAAATGCTTGTGACGAGGCTCAGACATACAGTAACAATAACAAGACATAAGACATAGACGTACCTGGAGAGCACTGAGGTTCTTGAGTGACTACAGAGCCCATAGACAGAAAGACATGAACAGAGCATTATATGCAAATAAGTGGCAGTAACCAGTACAATAAAGGTAATCAGTGTTTAGAGTTATGGTGTAGATAAGAAGTCCTGAGGTAATATTATGATTACTGGGGTAGAACGGTGTCTAAAATGTCTTTGTAGAGAGACGTAGAGCTACATGGAGGAAAATTTAAAGTGGCAGTGCAGATGCATTAAATAAACTTAAGAGCAGCACACATTCAGATGTATTCCTGAGTAGAGCAATGTCCAAAATTCATTGTGGAGCGTCACAGAGTAACATTAAGGAATATTAAAAATAAAGTGGCAGTGCAAGTACGATGAAAGTAAACATAAGAGCAGCATGTATTCCGGTGTTTGTTTTTTTGTTGTTGTTTTTTTTTTTTAGATGGAGGACAGCTGATTGTTAAGTAGTCTTATAGCTTGAAGATAGAAGCTGTTCTTAAGTTCTTGTCCGTGATCGGATGGATCAGAAACGTCTGCCAGATGGCAGTGTGGCAAACAGATGATGAGCAGGATGAGTGTGGTCCTTGATGATGCTGCGAGCCTTTCTCAAGCAGCGAGTTTGATAGATGTCCTGTAAGGCTGGGAGTTTATGTCCAATGATGAGCTCTGCTGTTCTCACCACTCGTTGAAGAGCTTTGCGGTCCAAAGAAGAGCAGTTGCCGTATCATACAGTGATGCAGCCGGTCAGAATGCTCTCAATAGTGCAGCAGTAGAAGTTAGACATGATGTTAGAGGAGATGCCAAACCTCTTCAGTGTCCGCAGGAATTAGAGATGCTGACGGGCTGTTGTCACTATGGTCTCTGAGTGAAGGCTCCAGGAAAGATCCCCAGAGATGTGAATGCCAAGGAACTTGTAGCTCTTAACTGTCTCTACTATTTCTCCGTTGATATGAAGGGGAACTTTCCACAATCATCTCCTTGGTCTTGCTGACGTTTAAGCCCCTTTCACACTGCCATTCCGGCAAATACACAGGTAATTCCCGGGTCGCTAGATTTTGCACTTTCACACTGCCAGTGATGACCCGGTATATGTGCGTGCTTTCACACACAACCCTTGAAGATCCCGTAACGACACGTGACATCAGGGCTTGACGTGTAATGTATGAGTCGAAAACGCTAGGCACATTATACTTTCACTGAATCAAGCAAACAATCTCTGCGTCAGCGCGGAAAGTGAGGAACTAACTGATCTCTGCTTCATTACAGTTTGCACATATATTTCGTCACGAACGTTGATCTTCCTTCAAAACAGCCGGTAAAAGAGTTGCACGATAACGCGCGTCATCACTTCGACACGGAATTAGATCTGGCTTTTGTTTACACAGCGCTCGTCCCGGGTCGAACCCCGCAATGTTACTAGGTCCCCGACCCGGGTTCAATGCAGTAATCAATCCCGGGACGTGGTTGCTTTCACACAGAAGGCGACCCGGCAATGTTCCGGAAATATTGAGGGTCCGACATGCAGTGTGAAAGGGGTTGTAGAGAGAGATTGTTATCAGCACACCATGCTGTGAGTGCATTAATCTCATCTCTGTAGGATGTCTCATCGCCATTAGTAATGAGTCCTAGGATAGTAGTATCGTCAGCAAATTTGATGATGATGTTGGAGCTATGCTTGAGCAGTCATAAGTGAACAGGGAGTACAAGAGAGGACTGAGTACACATCCCTGTGGGGCACCAGGGACGTGGTTGCTTTCACACAGAAGGCGACCCGGCAATGTTCCGGAAATATTGCGGGTCCGACGTGCAGTGTGAAAGGGGCTGTAGAGAGAGATTGTTATCAGCACACCATGCTGTGAGTGCATTAATCTCATCTCTGTAGGATGTCTCATCGCCATTAGTAATGAGTCCTAGGATAGTAGTATCGTCAGCAAATTTGATGATGATGTTGGAGCTATGCTTGAGCAGTCATAAGTGAACAGGGAGTATAAGAGAGGACTGAGTACACATCCCTGTGGGGCACCAGTGCAGAATATAAGTGAGGAGGAGGTGTGATTGCCAATTCTGACCACCTGGGGTCTTCCAGTCAAGACGTCTAGGACCCAGTTACATAAGTGCTTGTTAAGACCCAGATTTTTCAGTTTGGCTATAAGTTTGAGGTGAGGATCTAAACGCAGCACAATTTATTAACAAAACTGATAAAATAATATAAACAAAGCAGATAAACCCAGACAAAGCTAAAAACACACAACAGTTCACATAAGCAAAACAACAACCATCAATACTTCAAAATAAGATTGCATAAAACACAAGACAGGGGAACATGTATATTATACATTAATACTCTTCAAAATCACAAATAGATCTACTGAATACCTCCCAAAACAAGAGAATTGGGATTCATCACTCAAACCTTTTCTTCATTTCCTTTCACTTTTCTATCATCTGGTGGTCAAAAAGATGAAGCACATTTTATTGCCAGTTGCACAAAGTTAGTTTAGAAGCAATAAAAGTTATCGAAGCAATTATTTTAGTTTTTTTGTTGCACTTTATTTTACACTGTGCACTTACCTGTACTTGTAATGGGTATAACTATTTAGAGAAAATACCATTTTTGTTGTTATTTCATAGTTAATATCGTTGTGTCCTGTAGTCTATGATGCAGTACCAAAAGACTCCAGCAGAGGGTGAAGCACAGGCACATGGGTTCCCTTCCCCCACTCATAATACAGAAGTTGAGGGCAGTGTTGCCAAGTCTTTGGTTTTTCTGGTGAACTGGACAACTTTAACACTGTTGCAGCGGGTTGCTTTTCATGTCCGTCGGTTGAAATGACCCCAATGACTTGATATTTTGTACCTGGAATGCAAATTTTACAAGGGAAACCCACCAAAACGTGTATGTTATCCCCTAAGCGCTATTGTTTAATGTGGACGCCCCCTCAAAACTCGATTGGGCTAGTTTTGGCTATTTTTGAATAATGATTGGGCGGGTTTTGTTCATGTCTGTCTGTTTAAAATATCCATGTTTCCTTTTTTCAGGTAATCCAATCTCAATATCCTAATAGTAATGATCAAATGAGTTTGAGTACGGTGTTTGTATAATTGTTATGTGTCCGTATTGTGAAAAAAGGGATGTGATTGAGTAGCACATGGTGAACGTGAATAGTTTTCGATTCTAGGCTATCGTTAGCACATGTAACATACTGTACTGTTAATACAGCTAGCAAGTATAAGAGTGTCTAACAACACTTATGAGGAGAATGCAGTATTATGCTGTTAAAATGAGTTTAATTTGACGCTATTATTTCTTCACACGTTTTATAAACGTTTGTGTATAAAAATAATGCAATGATGTTATATGCAAGTTAGGATGCATTTATTGGTTATATTGTAAAAATTGAATGGTTCTTTCACCCACTCATAATGCACAGAAGTTGATGGAAACTCATCTGTTCATGTCTGTCTGTTTAAAATGTCTGTGTTCTCCTTTTTTATGGAGAGTATTCCAGTATACATACTTCAGAAAATACTGGAATATATAAGGAACTCACATGGGTTAGGGTTAGGTTCAGGGGAAGGATCAGCGATAGTACCAAGTTATTACAATAACAAGTACATAGTTTGTACATTTATTTGATCTGTTTATTATATCATTAATTTGATGAGATCAGAAGCAATGAGGCTTATGACAGCAAATATTACACAAAAAATATATTTCTCAATCTTTGTATAAAATTATATGTCATACTCTAAAAGCATATCACCATTAATCTTTGGAAAGGGAGTAAATGAGGACCAAATGATGTATAGGTGGTTATTTCAAGATTCAAGATTTTTATTCGTCACATACAAAATTATATATAGCATATATAACCAGCAGTGAAATGTGAGTCAGGTCCGCTCCATGGACAGTGAAATAATTAAAGAAAACAACACAGATGAAAATATACATAAATATAGCTATGTACGAATGAAATAAAAGTAAACAATAAAAATATAAGAATAAAATATAAAAAAGATGTATATTGTAGAATTAAATATAGAACGCAAAATAATGTGCATGAAAGTAAACTGTAGTCTTAAATATTAAGATATACAGGGATGTACAATGTGCATATGTGCATTATACTGTAGTCTTAAATATTAAGATACACAGGAATGTACAAGAAGCAAATGTGCAAACAGGGTGACACTGTCAGTGTGTCTATGTGAGGTAGTGAATGATGAATATCTTACTGATAAAGTTTCCATTAAGTGGAGGCATGAGGATGTTAAGAGGCTGGTTTTGAGTTTAGGAGCCTGATGGCCTGGGTGAAGAAACTCCTCCTGAGTCTCTCGGTTTTTTCCATCAGGCTACGGAAGTGCTTACCAGATGGCAGCAAAGTGAAAAGATGGTCACTGGGGTGGGTGGAGTCTTTGGTGATTTTAGCAGCTCTACTTCTGCAGCTTTTGATGTAGATGTGCTGCAGAGAGGGGAGAGCAGACCCTGAAATGCGCTCAGCTAAGCGCACAACTCTCTGCAGGGCTTTGCAGATTATTTTGCTATAAAAATGTAATATATTGGAGGTGAAAATGAATCCATATGACTTAAGATTGAATATCAGCTTTTTGAAACTTTCTTATGTACTGATTGCATAAAAAATAAAATATTACAAATGTATTCTCATGCGAAATCAGCAATACTCAGCATGAGTACACACCATCTACAGACGAGGATGTGTAACTACATCCTGCAGTGTTTCAAACAGTGTAACATCTTTAGGATTTCCTAAAACTTCAGGTGTCTTTCTTTTCTCATATATAGCATTAAACTAATAGGATTGTACAAACTATTGATAATATAAATTATGAAACCAGAAATATTCATATGTAGATAGCAACTCATGAAAGACCCAGACCCAAAATATGTTCTGTTTATTTCCATTCTCAGTATTAATATTCACCACTTCTTTCCTTCTCCTTGTATCCTACAATAGTATCAACAATGATGAAAAACAAAGAAAATTTGAGAGAAATGCTTAGGCTGGATGTCAAACTTTATTAGGTTCCTTCAATAAAGATACAGTAAAAGAAAATCCACTGATAGAGCAGATAGAAACTTTAATACAATCAGTTACAGATTGTCCAGAGTTTAACAAGAAAACGCTGCTTGAAAATAACATAATTCATCTTCAATCCTACAGTCAAGAGATACTAAACTACATTATTAATTATGTTACATTATAATGTTACTTTAAAATTAAAATGTTAAATCATTTTTGTGAGTGCAGCACAAATGTGTAATGCACAATATTGGAAAGACTGGAAGAAAAAAACATTTCTGCAAACTGTTATAAGCTCAATTAAACAGTAAATAAACACTTCAAAAAGGTTTAAGAAAATTCCTTTTAATAAACAAAGCATCAAGATATGGTGTTTCTGAGGAGCATCTGTATTTCTGAGCAGTAAATCTGTGAGGAGAGTTTAATGTGGATCTGCTGAAGTTACTGCTAGATTCTCATAATCAGACAATCTGGACTGAAGATGGAGAGCCGTGTAGGTATCATCAGGAGGTCTGGAGTCACCAGACTGTGAGAGACAGATGAACAGAACAGTCTGTGTTTATATGGATCAGCTGAATGTGAGAGTAAAAACTGTTTGAGATATTTACTGACTCGGATCGTGCTGTAAATGTCAGCTGATGTTCTGGACGCTGGATCCAGAGCTGTGTATGTATCATCACTCGAGTCAGCCGTCTACAGAGAAAGATTGTATTTTATTTATAGCTCAGTGCAACATCATCAAATATTGCTGTTGAAGAAAGAGGTGTGTTTGCCTGCTTTTGATTCATGTCTTCAGTTCCACATTCTCTCTGCCTCTTCCTACTGAAAACAGGAGAAAACTATTAAAATGTTAAAACATCACATACATTAAAAATACTAAAATCAGGAAAAAGTCTTTTTTTTCTAGAAAATAAGATAAAGTTAGCATATATTTAAAATTTACTGAAAAAAAAATAATAATAATTTTGTGTCAAGACAAACTTCATTCACCTCCTGAACACAATGATGACGATGATGATGATGATGATGAAGATCAATCCTGCCACAGTCCCAGTAACTGTTTGAAGAGCAGCTCTCTGAGTCCCTGAAAGATGTTCATGAAGATTATTTCACACTTCCCACACTATTTGTGGCAGCACTCCCCTGCCCCCTGTGACGAGTCAGCTGCCTCCTCCCTGATTATCATCGGCACCCCGTCCTAAATCGCCATCCTTCACCATGCTCCCGACAGGAGTGGGTATGTGAGGGAGGGGCGCTGGATGAGCCAGGGCTGGCGGTGTGTGATTGGGCATCAGGGGGGGAGCTAGGTGTAATTGCGATCTATTATAAATAATAATAATAGTTTCTTAGATTTTGATCAAAATGACCTCGATCGATCATGGCAAAACTATTACTTTCGTACTGCGAAACTATTGCAACAGTTTAATCACTCGTCACTTACAGGCAAAAGTGCTACTTCGAAAGTTTCCGTAGCACGCGTTTCTTTCCAGCATTTGTAAAAAGTTGAGGACTGAGAGAGACGAGGAAAGAAGCCTCACTTTTGTGCGTTTCAACTTGTGTTTGAGCACACAAACACATCTTTTCTGGTGAGTTATTAAAGTCAGATAAATTATTATTTTAGTTCCGTTCAACTATTTGTGTCTGAAGTTTTATCATTGTCCTATGTAACAAACCTGTAACGTAGGAAGGAACTTAGTGCTGACTCTGATGCTCAAAACTATGTTTATTTTATCTCTGAATATATAAATGTATGTTTTAATTATGAAACATTTAATGTGATTCAACATACCAATATGATTACTAGCCTTTAAGTTGATTTTATATACAGTAACGTTACTTTTCTATGTAAACACGCTAACGTTAGATGGATGTGAATAACCGTTGTGCTCTCGAAAGGCAGCAGATATAGCATCCTTCTTCAGGAAGAGTAGCTAGAAGCAGCCAAATGACTCTAAGACACAGGAGAATAATAGGCAGGATGAAAGAGAGAAAGAACAGACTGACCCAGAGAGTGAGGGAGAAGAATTTCCAGAGAGCACAAGCCCAAGAGAAATGTTAGGTATACCTCCACTCACACACAATTGACTACTTAAGCAGAATAACCGTAGAATCAAACTAATGTAGGTTGTTTGTACTAGTTTAACTAGTGACATGTAATTTGGAAACAGCTTGTAAGTTTGCTGAATTTTCATTGTTTGCACTTGAAATAAAATTCACTTCAGTAAATAATTTCTTGTCCTTTTGAAACTTTTCATTATCATTGGGAGATATGTTTTCTGTTTCCAAAGAGAATTTCCTAAGTTTTATTTTATTAAATAACTTGAGGGTGAGTAAGATTATGACGCTCAGGATTTTGGTAAACTTTTGTAACCCGGTTAAAAAAGCATGAGCTGATACGCGATGATTGTAGTAGGCCTAACATTTAATTAACAGAGTGTATAAATAGTGTGATTTAAAAGGTTGACATTCATTTAAAAAGTTGTTATAAAAATGTTAAAAGCCGTTTAAACATTATTTTGTTTATTGTTTCATGGTAAAAAATTATGTTATTCTGAAAACTGTCCAAACCAGCATTTATGTGGTTAAGACCGATGGGGCGGAGAGTCAGAGCTCGCGGGTTGGTTTAGAGCACGGACAGCGAGAGGAAAGAGAAAAAAAAGAGTGTGTGAGACGAACGGAGATTTTCTGATTTTTTTTTTGTGAGTTAGTAGTGCACAAACCAGTGTGTAGATTGTGTCTTATGATTGTTTACACAACAACCGGTGAGAGTGACAAGCTGCATATTGCAAAACGGGAGGAATTTCTGCACGAAGTTCAGTGACTGTTTATTTTTGTGTTACTGCTAATATTAACGATCAGATACATTTAAGTATAGGCTGGAGTCCGTTCATTACAAGTGAATGACATTTTCTAGCCAAAGTTTGACTAGCTCAGTTGAACTGTTTGAGGGGTTTATCTGCTGTTTTCGACCTGAAGACGGAAGGGACTCGGACTGATCTTGGATTTACAAGGATTTCTCTCGTGAGTTTTACCGAAACCGTGAGGAGAAAAGAGAAACAAATGGAGTTCGTGCTGAAAGGCTGATCGGATGTGGAGCCTGCTTATGTGATTGTTGGAGAAAGACTGGACAGAAACGTTATCATCAGGTATTTTTTCCTTTTGTTTGCTCGTTGACGAGCGAAGCGGCCATTACTTTTGGGCCACAACGAACACAAGCCTCGCATCAGGCCTGCTACGGTATTTTGTTTTATAAGAATTTTGTTTGCAGGCTTTAGATTGTATTAAGGTGTGTGTGTGGGCCCACAAATTATGTTGGTTTAAGTGATTTTGAAGTTATTCATCGAAGTTTTCTGAATTAAGCCAAGTGAAGATTAATAGGGTTTAAATTGTTGTCTGTACATTTATATATATATACAGTTTTGACAGTATTTTCTTTTTAAAAAGAGAGACATTTTATGTTGAAGGTTTAAAAAATAACAATCATATTCTTATTTCATTTTCATATTTCATTGGAGATAATAATTTATTTGAGTAAATAATTGAGATATATTTTTCTAAAATCTAGTGTTGTGTTACTTTATTACTGAAATAGGTAATCATTTTGTTCGAGTAGAGGCATATATAGACACAGGGGTAAAAATCCTTATCAAAACTATAACTTAAGAACTGTGAATTCATAAGTTAGTTATAAAAACATTTCTGGTGTGTACTGTAAAAGCGAGATCCAAGATAACATTTAAAACTGAATTAATCAGGGTTAAAACACATGTGATAAATACTTTAAAAGAACCCAAAAGCCCTGCCCTTAATAATATCCAGTCTGAGGGGAGCGCTACACTTTAATTAAAAAAATGCCACTGCAGGCTAGCTATTGTACATTATACATCATTGTGATTTGGGCACACACAATACTTTAAAAAGTATTTTTGGTTGGATAAGTGCCATGTTTGTTTGCAAAATTATTTTTTTTGTGCCACCCCAAAGTAACTACTGGCCCCTGCCTGGCCACCCCTATGAAGAATTCCTGGCTCCACCACTGTGGGGCACACCTGAAATGGAGCCTTATCACCGCAGCTGTTTAAAAACCCAACGTGCCTCTCCTCGTGAGACCGGTCTCTTCCCCGTGCATGCACACTGGTGTCCTCGTGGGTCCAGGAAGATTGCGTTGAGGGATTCCCGCTCCACCAAAGACGTGAGCCGCCGGACCCACGGTCCGGACGAGAACAGCACCTGTTTACACGGCCAGGAGGTCAGGCTGTCGATCCCCTGTAAGCGTGGCGGTCAGTGAGAGGGATAAAGCCGCCGCCACTCGCACCCCAGACGGAGAGGGGAGCGCATGCGGCCGCCGGACTCCGCTCCTTACCTGGACCCTTCCTCCATGAACACTGCCCGACCCACACAAACCCCAAAGCACGACAAGGACACCAGATCCCCTGTTTATTTTGGACACTCTCCCGCTTTGGCCACTTTTATTCCCTCTTTTGCTTTATTTTCTGTTAATAAAAAGCCTCTCCGAGGCCTGACGTACAGTGGTCGAGAGAGCTCAATGCGCTGCAATTTAAGAAAACACATTCAAATTGAAAAAACACCAGCAAAAAAAAAAACAACATCATCAGTTTGACAACACAAGTGTTACTAATCCTCAGAAAACATGCATATAACGAAACGCACTGAAAATCTTCACAACACATGCAAATTAACAAATAGCACTGACCACAATGGAAATTTGGGATTTGTTTATCGTGCAGTGGCTACTGGTCAGTGGAGTTGTTGGTGAACACCCTGATTGCATGATTCCTTTATCTTTTGGATATTATTAGCCTAAATAAGCTGAATACTTACATGATTAAATGTAAAACATTAATTAAAGCTGTAGTCTGTAACTTTTTACTCTCTAGCAGTTAATAAACAGAACTGCTTGCGTCTTGCGGAAGAACATTGTAGCTGGATCTACTTCTCTCTGTTTATGTCTATGAAGAAACACAAAGGTACTGGGTTACTCCGCCGCGGTACCCCAAAGCAATCTAAAATAGTCCGAATATAACCACTTATTATAGGTGTACCCTAGTGATTCAGGACAAGCTAAAAACACAGTTTGGAAAATGGATTCATGATGTACTTGCTTATTATGTACATTTTTCTACATTTTGAACACAAACAAAGTTACGGACCGCAGCTCTGATTGGTTGTTTTCTTACCGGGAGCGGATGACTTTCTGCAAATGGCAATAGGACCACTGGGAGGAGCCAGAGGAGCTTGATTTTTTTCACAGATTATCTGTCTCATATTCTACGGTCAGGAAATAATGACAGGTTTAAAAAAAAATATATAAAAAATATATTTTTACAAAAGTTCCCTACTGCAGCTTTAAGAAGGCTAACTTTAATTTCCTCAGCTAAATATAATTTCAAGGTTAATGAAAATAAATTTGCAATGCTTCATTAATTGTTTCTTAATGTGCATGTGCTGTGAGGTTTTGCAGCGTTTCTTAATTTGCATGTGTTGTGAGGATTTGCAACACTTGTGTTGTCAAACTGATGAAGATGTTTTCTTCATTTGCTGGTGTT
The DNA here is from genome assembly GCF_023724105.1 of Carassius gibelio. Classification (NCBI taxonomy): domain Eukaryota; kingdom Metazoa; phylum Chordata; class Actinopteri; order Cypriniformes; family Cyprinidae; genus Carassius; species Carassius gibelio. The sequence goes on from NC_068371.1 coordinate 36,372,708, forward strand.
TTTTTCAATTTGCGTGTGTTTTCTTAAGTTGCAGCGTGTTGAGCTCTCTTGGCCACCGTACTGACGCCACACCCACTGTGTCTGTCATTTGCTCATCCCGCTACACCCCGTACATAAATATGCAGATTATTTTTCTGCCAGCACAAGACGCTATTAGAAAAGGAAGAGATAGAGGTTTCTCCAGTAACGGCTGTATACAAAGCAGCATTGAGCTCACAAACTGATTTATCAGGCATTACTCACGCAACCCGGCCCGCCACAAATAAATTAATGTATGGGACACACTGCTGAAGAGAGTTAAAACTGAGTGTTTATAGTAAATACCTCCAACAGCGACTGAAACAGAGTCTGATCTCTGAGATCCATGTTGATTCTGAGCCTCACAAGAGTAGCGTCCGCTGTGACTGGAGTTAAAGCTGGAGATGATGAAACTCTGTCCAGATCCAACAGATGAGCTTTGATTCTCCTTAAACCATCTGAAGATGAGAGCAGGAGGTTTTGAGTCACTGCTGCAGCTCAGAGTCACTGAATCTCCCTCCACTATTACAGACGGACTGATGGACACCGAGACGTTCTGTGGAGGATCTAGATTAAACATATTTAAATGATGAGAATAATTACATTATTTATCTCATGACCTTCTCTTATCATTGTTAACAATTACTGAAGTGTCTCTGCAAGCTGAAACTAAAAGAGTTGCTGTGGTAACACAATTATAACATACAGACCAGAGCAAAGGCAATCATGTGTGCTATTGGTTGTGGTTTGAACTAATTGTCATGGAGTGACCTGAATGCCTGAGTTCAGGTTTTTTTACTATGTACAGTATTGTTCAAAATAATAGCAGTACAATGTGACTAACCAGAATAATCAAGGTTTTTAGTATATTTTTTATTGCTACGTGGCAAACAAGTTACCAGTAGGTTCAGTAGATTGTCAGAAAACAAACAAGACCCAGCATTCATGATATGCACGCTCTTAAGGCTGTGCAATTGGGCAATTAGTTGAAAGGGGTGTGTTCAAGAAAATAGCAGTGTCTACCTTTGACTGTACAAACTCAAAACTATTTTGTACAAACATTTTTTTTTCTGGGATTTAGCAATCCTGTGAATCACTAAACTAATATTTAGTTGTATGACCACAGTTTTTTAAAACTGCTTGACATCTGTGTGGCATGGAGTCAACCAACTTGTGGCGCCTCTCAGCTGTTATTCCACTCCATGATTCTTTAACAACATTCCACAATTCATTCACATTTCTTGGTTTTGCTTCAGAAACAGCATTTTTGATATCACCCCACAAGTTCTCAATTGGATTAAGGTCTGGAGATTGGGCTGGCCACTCCATAACATTAATTTTGTTGGTTTGGAACCAAGACTTTGCCCGTTTACTAGTGTGTTTTGGGTCATTGTCTTGTTGAAACAACCATTTCAAGGGCATGTCCTCTTCAGCATAGGGCAACATGACCTCTTCAAGTATTTTAACATATGCAAACTGATCCATGATCCCTGGTATGCGATAAATAGGCCCAACACCATAGTAGGAGAAACATGTCCATATCATGATGCTTGCACCTCCATGCTTCACTGTCTTCACTGTGTACTGTGGCTTGAATTCAGAGTTTGGGGGTCGTCTCAAAAACTGCCTGTGGCCCTTGGACCCAAAAAGAACAATTTTACTCTCATCAGTCCACAAAATGTTCCTCCATTTCTCTTTAGGCCAGTTGATGTGTTCTTTGGCAAATTGTAACCTCTTCTGCATATGCCTTTTTTTAACAGAGGGACTTTGCGGGGGATTCTTGAAAATAGATTAGCTTCACACAGACGTCTTCTAACTGTCACAGTACTTACAGGTAACTCCAGACTGTCTTTGATCATCCTGGAGGTGATCATTGGCTGAGCCTTTGCCATTCTGGTTATTCTTCTATCCATTTTGATGGTTGTCTTCCGTTTTCTTCCACGTCTCTCTGGTTTTGCTCTCCATTTTAAGGCATTGGAGATCATTTTAGCTGAACAGCCTATCATTTTTTGCACCTCTTTATAGGTTTTCCCCTCTCTAATCAACTTTTTAATCAAAGTACGCTGTTCTTCTGAACAATGTCTTGAACGACCCATTTTCCTCAGCTTTCAAATGCATGTTCAACAAGTGTTGGCTTCATCCTTAAATAGGGGCCACCTGATTCACACCTGTTTCTTCACAAAATTGATGACCTCAGTGATTGAATGCCACACTGCTATTTTTTTGAACACACCCCTTTCAACTAATTCAACTAACTGCCCAATTGCACAGCCTTAAGAGCGTGCATATCATGAATGCTGGGTCTCATTTGTTTTCTGAGAATCTACTGAACCTACTGGTAACTTGTTTGCCACGTAGCAATAAAAAAATATACGAAAAACCTTGATTATTCTGGTTAGTCACATTGTACTGCTATTATTTTGAACAATACTGTACATAAATTAGGTGGATAAAAAAAGATAGCAATCCAGTGTTTGGCATAATGAGACATGTGTTTAAAAGTTAGTTCTACTTAAAGAGTTTAGTTAGTTTAGACACATAGATATGAATAATCAACGTGAGCATCACAACAACGGTGACCATCAAAAAAGCATGTTGTAGCCAATAAAAACTCATCCATGGCTCCCAGCATGCATTGCGGCATGAATAAATTATGAGCTGAACTGTCTTTTTAACTTTTTATTCTAACTATATTTTATTTTTGCTGTTTTTATGTGAATTTTTAGTATCTAGTTTTGGGCTGTTCAGAGTAGATCTGTTTATCTGGATATGCTGTTTGTCACCATTGTTGAGATTCATACGCTGATTCTTGTTATCTGTGTAAATCAGAATCACTTGCAAGAGATGGCTACAAAATGTATAGGAAATGAAATGCAGACGCTTTCATTGTGGAATCAAACTTTGCGATTCTGCTTGTTAACATCAGGTGTTTTCAATAATGCTCAATCATAACTCAATTAACTTCTTAATTATCTCATTAACTTCAACTCTGCTTCAGTGTTACTTTTAACACTGCTTCAGTGTTTATATGAGTCCACACTAGTGGTGGAAATTATGATTCTTTCTAGAGATTTGTTCATTTTCAGTTCGTTCACCAAAATGATTCGTTCAGAATCGTTTAATGATTCGTTCAGTTATCATTTCTTCGTATTACACAAAATATGCCATCAGATGGCAAAAAACAGTGTATTATGTGTTATGTCTTTAGTCAACGAACGTATTTACTTGTTACAAAAACGGATCTGGCTTTATTCAAATGTGTGTATAATTGCATTCAATATATAAAGTCTAATTAAGTTGTTTAGATGAACAAAGCACAAGGTTTTCTTGCCTAACTAGCGTTTTAATTGTTTGGTCAGACAGTTTGTATATTATATATTCACATTCATAAATCGGGGATTAAACGTGGAGTTGCTAAATACAAAAACAAGCGTTTGTGCACAGTGCTGTACCTTTGCATTTTCCGAGATTGACATGCTAAATGGCAGACTAACCCGGTTTACTCTCATTCATTACGTTCACGAACGAGCTATGTAACAGTTCATTTCATTCACGAACGACATGTATCCGTTCATTCAGCTCGTTCACGAATGACACGTGTTTCAGTTCAGTCATTTCATTCACGAACGAGATGTACTAAATCATTCAACTCGTGCAAGAGCAACATGGGTATCAGTTCAGTCATTTCGTTCACGAATGATAAGATCTCTAGACTCATATGAAACTCGTTCATTGAAGGGCGTATTCGTTCACTACATTCAACAAATCACATACTCTGTCACATCTCATACTCGAAGGCTATTGGCTCAAGGTTGAGTAATTATTTGACAGGTTGAAATGGTTCAGTTACCCGGTTCACCGAGCTGCGCATGCGCTACTAATAGCGCCGCGCTGCTGTGGAGGGAGGAATTTCACTGAACGAGAAATATGAGTCAGTGGATTACGTGAACGAGAACGATTCGTTCACCTAAAAGATTCGTTCAAAAAGAACGATTCGTTCACGAACGACACATCACTAGTCCACACTCAAGAGTGTTAAATTAACACTGGGGATTTTGCTGTGAGTCTGTATGATTGGGCTGAATTTATCAAACAAATCTGAACTGAATTTAAAAATCTCAGAAAATAATAAACCAATGTTAATGGTCCAGTTTGTACTCACATTCAACATTAAGATAAACAGGTGGAGAGATCAGATGTTATTATCCTGAAACAGCACACTGATAGTTTCCTGCATCTTGACGACTGACTGACTGCAGCTGAAGCTGATTCTCTTTCACGGTTCCTGTAGTTAATCTCTGTGTGTTTCTGAACCAGATGAATGTTGTTTGTTGAGGCAGAGAGCAGCTGCTTTTACATTTCAGAGTGACTGAATCTCCTTCTTTCACACTCTGCTGTGTTTCCACCTGCAGGTCTGAAACAACAAAAACCAAAACTCTTTCTCTATTTCACCATAATCTTAAAGTGAGTGTTCACACAAAAACTAAAATTCAGTCTTTATTTATCATTCAGCTGTTGTTCTAAAGCCATGCAGCCTCTTACTTTTTTAGAACATATTGTTAAAAAATGTCCGGCTTGAGATTATCCATTTAATAGCAGTTCAATTTATTTACATGCATTGTACAGCACATGAAACAATGTCTTTGTGGCCAAATAAATAATCTAGCATTATTTCCTTTAATCTCTTCTTTAATTTATTTTAATCAAATGAGACTGTCAAAACAGAAGACTAAAACGAATCTCTTCTGGTGACAACATAATATCTATAACAATAATGTACAGCTCTAAAACAATGTCGAAGTCAATATTTAGTTAAACAGATAAAATTAAATGTGAATGGTGATCTTCTTCAGGCTTAAAAAACAGGATGCAAACGCATTCAGAAACACTCTCATGCAGCTCATGTTGCATATTGTCTGTTGTGGATTCTCTGCATGGTGTGCATCTTATGTTAAAGAATTAAGAAAGTCACAATTTACGGTCATTACATGAACAACCTATCAGGACATTTTATGATGTTTCTCTTTTGTGTTCAGAAAAAGAAGGAATGTTATACGACAGATGCAGTTACATAATAAAGTGCTTGGTGTGTGTGTGTGTGTGTGTGTGTGTGTGAGAGAGTATTTCTGAGAGGTCACTACCGGTGACATCCAGCTGAGCTCCAGGAATCCCCGTCCATGTTCCTCTGTTTGTAATGAATCTGCAGTAGTAGATGTGTTTATCAGCTTCTGTTACATCTGTCAGAGTGATACTGTAAGTGTCTTCATTTTTTTCATCACACTGAACTCTTCCTCTGTTTTCTGGATCTAAACACAGCTTTGGTGGATCTCCATCAGGTACAGCAGGTTTGGTCCAGAAGACTGTTTCAATCTTATAATCACTAGGATATTTTAAAGTACAGGATATTTTCACTGTTGTTCCCTTTAATGCACAAACATATGAAGGGCTGTAATTCACTCCCCAATCCTGCAGACCATCACCCCCTGAAACACGAAACTGTTTCAGGTGTTTTGATCCAATGCACAAAAAGTATCTTTTTATTTTGACCATTTTTATTTGTTAGCTAAACACTCATGTTAGTATAAAAGCTACAAATTGTCAAGAGCTCGATCTTCTTTTCAAAGAGTGTTAAAGTGTCTGTATAGTGACTGAAGACTCACCCGCAGTCATGATCACGAAGATCAGAGGAAGTGACATCATGAGTGATGTTGCCATAGTGATTTCTGCAATCATAAAACTGACAGATATGACTTTATGAGCATCATCTATATACATCTCAAACTCTATTGTCTTGGTAATTGATGGTGATGATTTCTGAATAGTTCAGTGCTCAGTGAAGGCTTGACATGTGCTGAGGAGGTTTCTCATGTCAGGCTTCATGTAAAGATCTTCACATGTTATTTACATACTCAGATAGCACAGGTACGTCTGCAAGATGTCTGTTAAAGATCGCTTCATCTGGAAAGCACCTGCTGTGTACAAATCTCTGATAGACATCTTATGTCAGTATTAAATGCATTCTACATCATAAACATCTTTAAAAAATTATAACATCAATTTAACATCTGCTAGGAAACATCCAATAGACATATTGTAGATGAGCAAACACTCTAAAAAACACGTCTTGCAGACTCAGACATCAAACAGACGTTTCTGTGATGTACGTGTGCTATCAGGGTATGGATCTACAACATGTATCTTCAACTCATCACCACATTTCTACAAATATATGTTGTAGACCTTCAGAATTATTTTACCTGATGTTAAATAATGGTAAAAATGGTCTTACCACGCTGCAGTGTCGGCACCCAAATGAGAGAAATATCAGCAGTTTGTGTCAGTTTTCACACATGAATCTGCATTTAAAGATTCCTCTTTCTGCGTATGCGTAACACCATCTCAACTACACAACAACAACTAGAAAAGTCTCCAGATCCAAACAAATAAGCTTCAGAATTCACTTTTGTTAAATCTTTGTGAGAGAATATGTGAAACATGATTGCTTTGTAAAAATACTCATCATGACTGCAGGAGCATCAAGAGTTTTTAATGCATGAAGGTTTTCAGCTCTTAGGTTCAAGATCCTCTTTCTTACACAAACTCTTTTTTAACTTATTAAGCAATGATGCTATGCAACTACATTTACACAATCAGAAACATGAGCAAATACCTGGTGTATTGGTGTGTAGTGCCAGTTTCTGACCAACAACACAAGCACTTACACACCAGACTGACAGCAGATAGTTTTAATGTCACGCTTGAGGCAAGGAAGAGGTGAGTCAAGAGTCAAGAGGCATTTATTTGTCATTTGCATAGTTAACACTGGGGAAAACTGGGCATTGAAATGCTTGTGACGAGGCTCAGACATACAGTGACAATAACAAGACATAAGACATAAGACATAGACGTACCTGGAGAGCACTGAGGTTCTTGAGTGACTAGTGCCCATAGACTGAAAGACATGAACAGAGCATTATATACAAATAAGTGGCAGTAACAGGTACAATAAAGGTAATCAGTGTTTAGAGTGGTGTACATAAGAAGTCCTGAGGTAATATTATGATTACTGGGGTAGAACGGTGTCTAAAATATCTTTGTAGAGTGACGTAGAGCTACATGGAGGAAAATTTAAAGTGGCAGTGCAGATGCAATAAATAAACTTAAGAGCAGCACACATTCAGATGTATTCCTGAGAAGAGCAATGTCCAAAAGTCATTGTGGAGCGTCACAGAGTAACATTAAGGAATATTACAAATAAAGTGGCAGTGCAAGTACAATGAAAGTAAACATAAGAGCAGCATGTATTTTTTTTTTATATGGAGGACAGCTGATTGTTAAGTAGTCTTATAGCTTGAAGATAGAAGCTGTTCTTAAGTTCTTGTCCGTGATCGGATGGATCAGAAACGTCAAACAGGGTGGCAAACAGGTGATGAGCAGGATGAGTGCGGTCCTTGATGATGCTGTGGGCCTTTCTCAAGCAGCGAGTTTGATAGATGTCCCGTAAGGCTGGGAGTTTATGTCCAATGATGAGCTCTGCTGTTCTCACCACTCGTTGAAGAGCTTTGCGGCCCAAAGAAGAGCAGTTGCCGTACCATACAGTGATGCAGCCGGTCAGAATGCTCTCAATAGTGCAGCAGTAGAAGTTAGACATGATGTTAGAGGAGATGCCAAACCTCTTCAGTCTCCGCAGGAAGTAGAGACGCTGACGGGCTGTTCTCACTATGGTCTCTGAGTGAAGGCTCCAGGAAAGATCCCCAGAGATGTGAATGCCAAGGAACTTGTAGCTCTTAACTGTCTCTGCTATCTCTCCGTTGATATGAAGGGGAACGTTCCACAATCATCTCCTTGGTCTTGCTGACGTTTAGAGAGATTGTTATCAGCACACCATGCTGTGAGTGCATTAATCTCATCTCTGTAGGATGTCTCATCGCCATTAGTGATGAGTCCTAGGATAGTAGTATCGTCAGCAAATTTGATGATGGTGTTGGAGCTATGCTTAACAGAGCAGTCATAAGTGAACAGGGAGTACAAGAGAGGACTGAGTACACATCCCTGTGGGGCACCAGTGCAGAGTATAAGTGAGGAGGAGGTGTGATTGCCAATTCTGACCACCTGGGGTCTTCCGGTCAAGAAGTCTAGGACCCAGTTACATAAGTGCCTGTTAAGACCCAGATTTTTCAGTTTGGCTATAAGTTTGAGGTGAGGATCTAAATGCAGCACAATTCATTAACAAAAATTATAAAAGAATATAAACAAAGCAGATAAACCCAGACAAAGCTAAAAACACACAACAGTTCACATAAGCAAAACAACAACCATCAATACTTCAAAATAAGATTGCATAAAACACAAGACAGGGGAACATGTATATTATACATTAATACTCTTCAAAATCACAAACAGATCTACTGAATACCTCCCAAAACAAGAGAATTGGGATTCATCACTCAAACCTTTTCTTCATTTCCTTTCACTTTTCTATCATCTGGTGGTCAAAAAGATGAAGCACATTTTATTGCCAGTTGCACAAAGTTAGTTTAGAAGCAATAAAAGTTATCGAAGCAATTATTTTAGTTTTTTTGTTGCACTTTATTTTACACTGTGCACTTACCTGTACTTGTAATGGGTATAACTATTTAGAGAAAATACCATTTTTGTTGTTATTTCATAGTTAATATCGTTGTGTCCTGTAGTCTATGATGCAGTACCAAAAGACTCCAGCAGAGGGTGAAGCACAGGCACATGGGTTCCCTTCCCCCACTCATAATACAGAAGTTGAGGGCAGTGTTGCCAAGTCTTTGGTTTTTCTGGTGAACTGGACAACTTTAACACTGTTGCAGCGGGTTGCTTTTCATGTCCGTCGGTTGAAATGACCCCAATGACTTGATATTTTGTACCTGGAATGCAAATTTTACAAGGGAAACCCACCAAAACGTGTATGTTATCCCCTAAGCGCTATTGTTTAATGTGGACGCCCCCTCAAAACTCGATTGGGCTAGTTTTGGCTATTTTTGAATAATGATTGGGCGGGTTTTGTTCATGTCTGTCTGTTTAAAATATCCATGTTTCCTTTTTTCAGGTAATCCAATCTCAATATCCTAATAGTAATGATCAAATGAGTTTGAGTACGGTGTTCGTATAATTGTTATGTGTCCGTATTGTGAAAAAAGGGATGTGATTGAGTAGCACATGGTGAACATGAATAGTTTTCGATTCTAGGCTATCGTTAGCACATGTAACATACTGTACTGTTAATACAGCTAGCAAGTATAAGAGTGTCTAACAACACTTATGAGGAGAATGCAGTATTATGCTGTTAAAATGAGTTTAATTTGACGCTATTATTTCTTCACACGTTTTATAAACGTTTGTGTATAAAAATAATGCAATGATGTTATATGCAAGTTAGGATGCATTTATTGGTTATATTGTAAAAATTGAATGGTTCTTTCACCCACTCATAATGCACAGAAGTTGATGGAAACTCATCTGTTCATGTCTGTCTGTTTAAAATGTCTGTGTTCTCCTTTTTTATGGAGAGTATTCCAGTATACTTACTTCAGAAAATACTGGAATATATAAGGAACTCACATGGGTTAGGGTTAGGTTCAGGGGAAGGATCAGCGATAGTACCAAGTTATTACAATAACAAGTACATAGTTTGTACATTTATTTGATCTGTTTATTATATCATTAATTTGATGAGATCAGAAGCAATGAGGCTTATGACAGCAAATATTACACAAAAAATATATTTCTCAATCTTTGTATAAAATTATATGTCATACTCTAAAAGCATATCACCATTAATCTTTGGAAAGGGAGTAAATGAGGACCAAATGATGTATAGGTGGTTATTTCAAGATTCAAGATTTTTATTCGTCACATACAAAATTATATATAGCATATATAACCAGCAGTGAAATGTGAGTCAGGTCCGCTCCATGGACAGTGAAATAATTAAAGAAAACAACACAGATGAAAATATACATAAATATAGCTATGTACGAATGAAATAAAAGTAAACAATAAAAATATAAGAATAAAATATAAAAAAGATGTATATTGTAGAATTAAATATAGAACGCAAAATAATGTGCATGAAAGTAAACTGTAGTCTTAAATATTAAGATATACAGGGATGTACAATGTGCATATGTGCATTATACTGTAGTCTTAAATATTAAGATACACAGGAATGTACAAGAAGCAAATGTGCAAACAGGGTGACACTGTCAGTGTGTCTATGTGAGGTAGTGAATGATGAATATCTTACTGATAAAGTTTCCATTAAGTGGAGGCATGAGGATGTTAAGAGGCTGGTTTTGAGTTTAGGAGCCTGATGGCCTGGGTGAAGAAACTCCTCCTGAGTCTCTCGGTTTTTTCCATCAGGCTACGGAAGTGCTTACCAGATGGCAGCAAAGTGAAAAGATGGTCACTGGGGTGGGTGGAGTCTTTGGTGATTTTAGCAGCTCTACTTCTGCAGCTTTTGATGTAGATGTGCTGCAGAGAGGGGAGAGCAGACCCTGAAATGCGCTCAGCTAAGCGCACAACTCTCTGCAGGGCTTTGCAGATTATTTTGCTATAAAAATGTAATATATTGGAGGTGAAAATGAATCCATATGACTTAAGATTGAATATCAGCTTTTTGAAACTTTCTTATGTACTGATTGCATAAAAAATAAAATATTACAAATGTATTCTCATGCGAAATCAGCAATACTCAGCATGAGTACACACCATCTACAGACGAGGATGTGTAACTACATCCTGCAGTGTTTCAAACAGTGTAACATCTTTAGGATTTCCTAAAACTTCAGGTGTCTTTCTTTTCTCATATATAGCATTAAACTAGTAGGATTGTACAAACTATTGATAATATAAATTATGAAACCAGAAATATTCATATGTAGATAGCAACTCATGAAAGACCCAAAATATGTGCTGTTAATTTCCATTCTCAGTATTAATATTCACCACTTCTTTCCTTCTGTCCTTGTATCCTACAATAGTATCAACAATGATGAAAAACAAAGAAAATTTGAGAGAAATGCTTATGCTGGATGTCAAACTTTATTAGGTTCCTTCAATAAAGATACAGTAAAACAAAATCCACTGATAGAGCAGATAGAAACTTTAATACAATCAGTTACAGATTGAGTTTAACAATAAAATGCTGCTTGAAAATAACATAATTCATCTTCAATCCTCCAGTCAAGAGATACTAAACTACATTATTAATTATGTTACATTATAATGTTACTTTAAAATTAAAATGTTAAATCATTTTTGTGAGTGCAGCACAAATGTGTAATGCACAATATTGGAAAGACTGGAAGAAAAAAACATTTCTGCAAACTGTTATAAGCTCAATTAAACAGTAAATAAACACTTCAAAAAGGTTTAAGAAAATTCCTTTTAATAAACAAAGCATCAAGATATGGTGTTTCTGAGGAGCATCTGTATTTCTGAGCAGTAATTCTGTGAGGAGAGTTTAATGTGGATCTGCTGAAGTTACTGCTAGATTCTCATAATCAGACGATCTGGACTGAAGATGGAGAGCCGTGTAGGTATCATCAGGAGGTCTGGAGTCACCAGACTGTGAGAGACAGATGAACAGAACAGTCTGTGTTTATATGGATCTGCTGAATGTGAGAGTAAAAACTGTTTGAGATATTTACTGACTCGGATCGTGCTGTAAATGTCAGCTGATGTTCTGGACGCTGGATCCAGAGCTGTGTATGTTTCATCACTCGAGTCAGCCGTCTACAGAGAAAGATTGTATTTTATTTATAGCTCAGTGCAACAACATCATCAAATATTGCAGTTGAAGAAAGAGGTGTGTTTGCCTGCTTTTGATTCATGTCTTCAGTTCCACATTCTCTCTGCCTCTTCCTTCTGAAAACAAGAGAAAACTATTAAAAGGTTAAAACATCACATACATTAAAAATACTAAAATCAGGAAAAAGTCTTTTTTTTTCTAGAAAATAAGATAAAGTTTGCATATATTTAAAATTTACTGAAAATAAAAAATAATAATTTTGTGTCAAGACAAACTTCATTCACCTCCTGAACACAATGATGATGACGATGATGATGATAAAGATCAATCCTGCCACAGTCCCAGTAACTGTTTGAAGAGCAGCTCTCTGAGTCCCTGAAAGATGTTCATGAAGATTATTTCACACTTTCCACACTATTTGTGGTGGCACTTCCCTGCCCCCTGTGACGAGTCAGCTGCCTCCTCCCTGATTATCATCGGCACCCCGTCCTAAATCGCCGTCCTTCACCATGCTCCCGACAGGAGTGGGTATGTGAGGGAGGGGCGCTGGATGAGCCAGGGCTGGCGGCGTGTGATGGGGCATCAGGGGGGGAGCTAGGGGGTAATTGCGATCTATTATAAATAATAATAATAGTTTCTTATATTTTGATCAAAATGACCTCGATCAATCATGGCAAAACGATTACTTTTTGACTGCGAAACTATCGCAACAGTTGAATCACTTGTCACTTACAGCTAAAAGCGCTACTTCGAAAGTTTCTATGGCATGCGTTTCTTTCCAGCATTTGTAAAAAGTCGAGGACTGAGAGAGACGAGGAGTGAAGCTTCGCTTTTGTGCCTGGTTCAACTTGTGTTTGAGCACACAAATAGGGTTGGGATAAACTATTATGTTTTAAACGATTAATCTAGCGATTAATTTTTTCGATGCATCGATTAATCAAATGATTAATTTTTTCAGACCGATTCAATTTCGATTATCTCCCCATTAATTGACTACTAACAATTTATACATGTTGATTTACATATCTGAATGAAAACAAAAACATGAATTCCTCAACATTGCAATATATGTTTATTGCTCTTAAAATTACAAAATAAAAGACTGACTAAGAATGCATTACTTTGCACTTGTATAGAGATAGCATTCAATAAAACCTTGAAGCCTTGAAAACACATAGCTTACTGAAACAAGCTTACTGAACACATAGGGCCTAGCTTACTAAGAAAAAGTTCTTCTTTCAGATGAAAATAACAACAACTTGATGTCTAGCATTCAATAAAAAAGGGTCACCCAAAATACTTGTTTAGAGCAATTGAAAGAACACAGTTACCAATGTGAACTTGAGGGCTTCAAGCTAATACAGAGAGTGGTTTTCCAAAAAAATAAAAAATAAATTAAAAGTGGGAGCCAGCGGCCTGTCATGGAGAAAAATAAAAATCTCAGAATGCTCCACGTGAAACTTTGGCGTTCCGCCCTTTTTCTATCGTGTCTAATGATTTAGGTTAATATGCATAAGGAGAGAGAGAGCAAGAAGTGCTCGTGTTGTTTGAAGACTGTGAGTGCACGCAGCCGGGGCTCTCTCTCGTACGCACCCTGTCAGTCATTCTATTCTACATCACTCAGTATCAAATAAGGCTTTGACAGCCGCCAAAAAAAAAGATCAATGCAGAAAAACCCCTGGATTGGTTATATAACATTGGACAGAATGTTGATCCGGCCATCGCGTAAATTCAGCGCACATAAGGTAAACGTTTTTTAGAGAAACAAAAACAGGTAGACGAATCGATGAGCATATAATACGTCGATGTCATCGATGACCTCGACGCGTTGTCCCAGCCCTACACACAAACATATCTTTTCAGGTGAGTTATTGAAGTCAGATAAATTATTATTTTAGTTCCGTTCAACTATTTGTTTCTGAAGTTTTATCATTGTCCTGTGTAACAAACAGGTAACGTAGGGAGCAACTTAGTGCTGACTCGGATGCTCAAAACTATGTTTATTTTATCTCTGAATATATGAATGTATGTTTTAATCATGAAACATTTAATGTGATTCAACATACCAATATAATTACTAGCTTCTAAGTCGATTTTATATACAGTAACGTTACTTTTCTATGTAAACACGCTAACGTTAGATGGATGTGAATAACCGTGCTCTCATCATATTTGAGTTCTAGATATAAAGTCGAGATAAAATTAGGAACCTACAACAAAAACCATCTAATCTTTGCTCAATAATAATTTTTTAATGCATGAAAATAAACATTTTTTGCTGTTTTTCAAACATGTTAATGTTGATATGCTTTGCTTATGTTTTGATTTGTATTTATGTCAGTCAGTCAGTGAAATGTGGAAAATGAAGAGAAAGGCAGCAGATATAGCATCCTTCTTCAGGAAGAGTAGCTAGAAGCAGCCAAATGACTCTAAGACACAGGAGAATAATAGGCAGGATGAAAGAGAGAAAGAACAGACTGACCCAGAGAGTGAGGGAGAAGAATTTCCAGAGAGCACAAGCCCAAGAGAAATGTTAGGTATACCTCCACTCACACACAATTGAATACTTAAGCACAATAACCGTAGAATCAAACTAATGTAGGTTGTTTGTACTAGTTTAACTAGTGACGTAATTTGGAAACAGCTTGTAAGTTTGCTGAATTTTAATTGTTTGCACTTGAAATAAAATTCACTTCAGTAAATAATTTCTTGTCCTTTTTAAACTTTTCATTATCATTGGGAGATATGTATTCTGTTTCCAAAGTGAAAGTTTTATTTTATTAAATAACTTGAGGGTGAGTAAGATTATGACGCTCAGGATTTTGGTAAACTTTAATAAAAAAATGCATGTTATATGCATGTGCTGTGAGGATTTGCAACACTTCTGTTGTCAAACTCATGAAGATGTTTTCTTCTTTACTGGTGTTTTTTCAATTTGCATGTGTTTTCTTAAGTTGCAGCGTGTTGAGCTCTCTTGGCCACCGTACTGATGCCACACCGACTGTGTCTGTCATTTGCTCCTCCCGCCACACCCCATACATAAATATGCAGATTATTTTTCTGCCAGCACAAGATGAAAAGGGAGAGATAGAGGTTTCTCCGGTAACAGTTGTATACAAAGCAGCGCTGAGCTCACAAACTGATTTATCAGGCATTACTCACGCGACCCGGCCCGCCACAAATAAATTAATGTATGGGACACTGCTGAAGAGAGTTAAAACTGAGTGTTTATAGTTAATACCTTCAACACTGACTGAAACAGAGTCTGATCTCTGAGATCCATGTTGATTCTGAGCCTCACAAGAGTAGCGTCCGCTGTGACTGGAGCTAAAGCTGGAGATGATGAAACTCTGTCCAGATCCAACAGATGAGTTTTGATTCTCCTTAAACCATCTGAAGATGAGAGCAGGAGGTTTTGAGTCACTGCTGCAGCTCAGAGTCACTGAATCTCCCTCCACTATTACACCAGACGGACTGATGGACACCGAGACGCTCTTTGGAGGATCTAGATTAAACATATTTAAATGATGAGAATAATTACATTATTCATCTCATCACCTTCTCTTATCATTGTTAACAATTACTGAAGTGTCTCTGCGAGCTGAAACTGAAAGAGATTTTATTTGAGTGATGATCAGGAAGGTTAAAATATACATCTGAATAGATGCACCCTAAATAAAACAATATTACATGTACTGATTTATCAACACAGATTCATAAATCACATTCATTTGACATATTAGTAGATTAATAAAGAAAATGGCATGCAGTCTGTATGATTGGGCTGAATTTATCAAACGAATCGGAACTAAATTCAAAAATCTCAGAAAATAATAGACCAATGTTAATGGACCAGTTTGTACTCACATTCAACATTAATATAAACAGGAGGAGAGATCAGACGCTCATATCCTGAAACAGCACACTGATAGTTTCCTTCATCTTGACGACTGACTGACTGCAGCTGAAGCTGATTCTCTTTCACGGTTCCTGTAGTTAATCTCTGTGTGCTTCTGAACCAGATGAATGTTGTTTGTTGAGGCAGAGAGCAGCTGCTTTTACATTTCAGAGTGACTGAATCTCCTTCTTTCACACTCTGCTGTGTCTCCACCTGCAGGTCTGACACAACAACAGCAACAACACTGATTCACCATCAGATTAATAAAAACATAATTAAATATTATAACAAATGAAAGTTTAAGGTGAAGAAACTAGTTCAATTAAATTCAAGTTTATTTGTGTAGCACTTTTTACAATAGAAAACATTACAAACCAACTTTACAGAAAATTACGTTTCTATAATATTTAGTAGTAGCTTATAAGTGGTGACTGTCAGTTTATATGCATTTGACAGGATTTTTCAGAAAAATTAATACAAGACGTAGTCAACCAGACAATGAATATTATTAACAGCAATTATTAAAAGACTAGTGAAGAATGAATCATTTACGTTGATGCATTTAGCAGATGCTCTTATCCAAAGTGACTTACATTGATTCGACGTAAATATTTTATCTGTTCATGTATTTCATGGGAACTGAACCCATAACTTTAGCATTACTAGTGTCGTGAGCTACTGTTTAAGATACAGGAATAACAGGTGACAGCTGTATAATGTGTGTTTGTGTGTGTGTGTGATGTATTTCATGAGAGGTCACTAACTCTACCGGTGACGTCCAGCTGAGCTCCAGGAATCCCAATCCATTTTCCACTCTCAATGTTTGTAGTGAATCTGCAGTAGTAGATGCGTTTATCAGCTTCTGTTACATCTGTCAGAGTGATACTGTAAGTGTCTTCATTTTCTTCATCACACTGAACTCTTTCACTCTTTTCTGGAACTGAACACAGCTTTGGTAGCTCTCCATCAGGTACAGCAGATTTGGTCCAGAAGACTGTTTTAATATTATAATCACTAGGATATTTTAAAGTACAGGACATTTTCACTGTTGTTCCCTTTAATGCACAAACATATGAAGGGCTGTAATTCACTCCCCAATCCTTCTTATCATCACCTCCTGAAACACGAAACACAGATATGACGAATATTATTAGGCTTTAATGAATCTTTCATTTCTTTTAGTTTTCTGCTGATGTTGAACTTGTGAAATAACTAGTGAAATATTTCACTAATGTAAATGAATCAGTTTGTACTCACCTACTCTAAGATAAACAGGTGGAGAGGTCAGATGTTGATATTCTGAAACAGCACACTGATATCCTGAAACAGCACACTGATAGTTTCCTGCATCTTGACGACTGACTGACTGCAGCTGAAGCTGATTCTCTCTCACGGTTCCTGTAGTTAATCTCTGTGTGCTTCTGAACCAGATGAATGTTGTTTGTTGAGGCAGAGAGCAGATGCTTTTACATTTCAGAGTGACTGAATCTCCCCCTTTCACACTCTGCTGTGTCTCCACCTGCAGGTCTGACACAACAACAGCAACAACACTTTCTCTTTTTCACCATCATCTTAAAGTGAGAGTTCACACAAAAACTAAAATTCAGTCTTTATTATCTTCATCACTCTGTTGTTGTTCTAAAGCCATGTGGCCTCTTTCTTTTTCAGAACACATTGTTAAAAATGTCCTGCTTGACATTATCCATTTAATAGCAGTTCAGGCTGTTTACATGCATTGTACAACACATGAAACAATGTCTTTGTGGCCAAATAAATATTCTAGCATTATTTCCTTTAATCTCTTCTTTAATTTATTTTAATCAAATGAGACTGTCAAAACAGAAGACTAAACCGAATCTCTTCTGGTAACAACATAATATCTATAACAATAATGTACAGCTCTAAAACAATGCAAGTCAATATTCAGTTAAACAGATAAAATTAAATGTGAATGGTGATCTTCTTCAGGCTTTAAAAACAGGATGCAAACGCATTCAGAAACACTCTCATGCAGCTCATGTTGTATATTGTCTGTTGTGGATTCTCTGCATGGTGTGCATCTTTTGTTAAAGAATTAAGAAAGTCACAATTTATGGTCATTACATGAACAACCTATCAGGACATTTTATGATGTTTCTCTTTTGTGTTCAGAAAAAGAAGGAATGTTATACGACAGATGCAGTTACATAATAAAGTGCTTGATGTGTGTGTGTGCGCATGTGTGCGTGTGCGTGTGCGTGTGTGTGTGTGTGTGTGTGTGTTTCTGAGAGGTCACTAACTCTACCGGTGACGTCCAGCTGAGCTCCAGGAATCCCCGTCCATGTTCCTCTGTTTGTAGTGAATCTGCAGTAGTAGATGTGTTTATCAGCTTCTGTTACATCTGTCAGAGTGATACTGTAAGTGTCTTTATTTTCTTCATCACACTGAACTCTTTCGCTCTTTTCTGGATCTAAACAAAGGTTCGGTGGATCTCCATCAGGTACAGCAGGTTTGGTCCAGAAGACTGTTTCAATCTTATAATCACTAGGATATTTTAAAGTACAAGACATTTTCACTGTTGAACCCTTTAATGCACAAACATATGAAGTGCTGTAATTCACTCCCCAATCCTGCAGACCATCACCCCCTGAAACACGAAACACAGTTATGAGAGAGTGAGGTGGTGTTTCAGGTGTTTTGATCCAGTGCACAAAAAGTATCTTTTTATTTTGACCATTTTTATTTGTTAGCTAAACACTCATGTTAGTATAAAAGCTACTAAGAGTGAAGAGCTCGATCATCTTTTCAAAGAGTGTTAAAGTGTCTGTATAGTGACTGAAGACTCACCCGCAGTCATGACCACAAAGATCAGAGGAAGTGACATCATGAGTGATGTCGCCATAGTGATTTCTGCAATCATAAAACTGACAGATATGACTTAATGAGCATCATCTATATACATCTCAAACTCTATTGTCTTGATAATGGATAGAGATGGTGATGATTTCTGAATAGTTCAGTGCTCAGTGAAGGCTTGACATGTGCTGAGGAGGTTTCTCATGTCAGGCTTCATGTAAAGATCTTCACACGTTATTTACATACTCAGATAGCACAGGTACGTCTGCAAGATGTCTGTTAAAGATCGCTTCATCTGGAAAGCACCTGCTGTGTACAAATCTCTGATAGACATCTTATGACAATTTTAAATGCATTCTACATCATAAACATCTTGAAGACATTTTTTATAACATCAATTTAACATCTGCTAGGAAACGTCCAATGGACATATTGTAGATGAGCAAACACTCTAAAAAACACGTCTTGCAGACTCAGACATCAAACAGACGTTTCTGTGATGTACGTGTGCTATCAGGGTATGGATCTACAACATGTATCTTCAACTCATCACCACATTTCTACAAATATATGTTGTAGACCTTCAGAATTATTTTACCTGATGTTAAATAATGGTAAAAATGGTCTTACCACGCTGCAGTGTCGGCACCCAAATGAGAGAAATATCAGCAGTTTGTGTCAGTTTTCACACATGAATCTGCATTTAAAGATTCCTCTTTCTGCGTATGCGTAACACCATCTCAACTACACAACAACAACTAGAAAAGTCTCCAGATCCAAACAAATAAGCTTCAGAATTCACTTTTGTTAAATCTTTGTGAGAGAATATGTGAAACATGATTGCTTTGTAAAAATACTCATCATGACTGCAGGAGCATCAAGAGTTTTTAATGCATGAAGGTTTTCAGCTCTTAGGTTCAAGATCCTCTTTCTTACACAAACTCTTTTTTAACTTATTAAGCAATGATGCTATGCAACTACATTTACACAATCAGAAACATGAGCAAATACCTGGTGTATTGGTGTGTAGTGCCAGTTTCTGACCAACAACACAAGCACTTACACACCAGACTGACAGCAGATAGTTTTAATGTCACGCTTGAGGCAAGGAAGAGGTGAGTCAAGAGTCAAGAGGCATTTATTTGTCATTTGCATAGTTAACACTGGGGAAAACTGGGCATTGAAATGCTTGTGACGAGGCTCAGACATACAGTGACAATAACAAGACATAAGACATAAGACATAGACGTACCTGGAGAGCACTGAGGTTCTTGAGTGACTAGTGCCCATAGACTGAAAGACATGAACAGAGCATTATATACAAATAAGTGGCAGTAACAGGTACAATAAAGGTAATCAGTGTTTAGAGTGGTGTACATAAGAAGTCCTGAGGTAATATTATGATTACTGGGGTAGAACGGTGTCTAAAATATCTTTGTAGAGTGACGTAGAGCTACATGGAGGAAAATTTAAAGTGGCAGTGCAGATGCAATAAATAAACTTAAGAGCAGCACACATTCAGATGTATTCCTGAGAAGAGCAATGTCCAAAAGTCATTGTGGAGCGTCACAGAGTAACATTAAGGAATATTACAAATAAAGTGGCAGTGCAAGTACAATGAAAGTAAACATAAGAGCAGCATGTATTTTTTTTTTATATGGAGGACAGCTGATTGTTAAGTAGTCTTATAGCTTGAAGATAGAAGCTGTTCTTAAGTTCTTGTTCGTGATCGGATGGATCAGAAACGTCAAACAGGGTGGCAAACAGGTGATGAGCAGGATGAGTGCGGTCCTTGATGATGCTGTGGGCCTTTCTCAAGCAGCGAGTTTGATAGATGTCCCGTAAGGCTGGGAGTTTATGTCCAATGATGAGCTCTGCTGTTCTCACCACTCGTTGAAGAGCTTTGCGGCCCAAAGAAGAGCAGTTGCCGTACCATACAGTGATGCAGCCGGTCAGAATGCTCTCAATAGTGCAGCAGTAGAAGTTAGACATGATGTTAGAGGAGATGCCAAACCTCTTCAGTCTCCGCAGGAAGTAGAGACGCTGACGGGCTGTTCTCACTATGGTCTCTGAGTGAAGGCTCCAGAAAGTTCCCCAGAGATGTGAATGCCAAGGAACTTGTAGCTCTTAACTGTCTCTGCTATCTCTCCGTTGATATGAAGGGGAACGTTCCACAATCATCTCCTTGGTCTTGCTGACGTTTAGAGAGATTGTTATCAGCACACCATGCTGTGAGTGCATTAATCTCATCTCTGTAGGATGTCTCATCGCCATTAGTGATGAGTCCTAGGATAGTAGTATCGTCAGCAAATTTGATGATGGTGTTGGAGCTATGCTTAACAGAGCAGTCATAAGTGAACAGGGAGTACAAGAGAGGACTGAGTACACATCCCTGTGGGGCACCAGTGCAGAGTATAAGTGAGGAGGAGGTGTGATTGCCAATTCTGACCACCTGGGGTCTTCCGGTCAAGAAGTCTAGGACCCAGTTACATAAGTGCCTGTTAAGACCCAGATTTTTCAGTTTGGCTATAAGTTTGAGGTGAGGATCTAAATGCAGCACAATTCATTAACAAAAATTATAAAATAATATAAACAAAGCAGATAAACCCAGACAAAGCTAAAAACACACAACAGTTCACATAAGCAAAACAACAACCATCAATACTTCAAAATAAGATTGCATAAAACACAAGACAGGGGAACATGTATATTATACATTAATACTCTTCAAAATCACAAACAGATCTACTGAATACCTCCCAAAACAAGAGAATTGGGATTCATCACTCAAACCTTTTCTTCATTTCCTTTCACTTTTCTATCATCTGGTGGTCAAAAAGATGAAGCACATTTTATTGCCAGTTGCACAAAGTTAGTTTAGAAGCAATAAAAGTTATCGAAGCAATTATTTTAGTTTTTTTGTTGCACTTTATTTTACACTGTGCACTTACCTGTACTTGTAATGGGTATAACTATTTAGAGAAAATACCATTTTTGTTGTTATTTCATAGTTAATATCGTTGTGTCCTGTAGTCTATGATGCAGTACCAAAAGACTCCAGCAGAGGGTGAAGCACAGGCACATGGGTTCCCTTCCCCCACTCATAATACAGAAGTTGAGGGCAGTGTTGCCAAGTCTTTGGTTTTTCTGGTGAACTGGACAACTTTAACACTGTTGCAGCGGGTTGCTTTTCATGTCCGTCGGTTGAAATGACCCCAATGACTTGATATTTTGTACCTGGAATGCAAATTTTACAAGGGAAACCCACCAAAACGTGTATGTTATCCCCTAAGCGCTATTGTTTAATGTGGACGCCCCCTCAAAACTCGATTGGGCTAGTTTTGGCTATTTTTGAATAATGATTGGGCGGGTTTTGTTCATGTCTGTCTGTTTAAAATATCCATGTTTCCTTTTTTCAGGTAATCCAATCTCAATATCCTAATAGTAATGATCAAATGAGTTTGAGTACGGTGTTCGTATAATTGTTATGTGTCCGTATTGTGAAAAAAGGGATGTGATTGAGTAGCACATGGTGAACATGAATAGTTTTCGATTCTAGGCTATCGTTAGCACATGTAACATACTGTACTGTTAATACAGCTAGCAAGTATAAGAGTGTCTAACAACACTTATGAGGAGAATGCAGTATTATGCTGTTAAAATGAGTTTAATTTGACGCTATTATTTCTTCACACGTTTTATAAACGTTTGTGTATAAAAATAATGCAATGATGTTATATGCAAGTTAGGATGCATTTATTGGTTATATTGTAAAAATTGAATGGTTCTTTCACCCACTCATAATGCACAGAAGTTGATGGAAACTCATCTGTTCATGTCTGTCTGTTTAAAATGTCTGTGTTCTCCTTTTTTATGGAGAGTATTCCAGTATACTTACTTCAGAAAATACTGGAATATATAAGGAACTCACATGGGTTAGGGTTAGGTTCAGGGGAAGGATCAGCGATAGTACCAAGTTATTAAAATAACAAGTACATAGTTTGTACATTTATTTGATCTGTTTATTATATCATTAATTTGATGAGATCAGAAGCAATGAGGCTTATGACAGCAAATATTACACAAAAAATATATTTCTCAATCTTTGTATAAAATTATATGTCATACTCTAAAAGCATATCACCATTAATCTTTGGAAAGGGAGTAAATGAGGACCAAATGATGTATAGGTGGTTATTTCAAGATTCAAGATTTTTATTCGTCACATACAAAATTATATATAGCATATATAACCAGCAGTGAAATGTGAGTCAGGTCCGCTCCATGGACAGTGAAATAATTAAAGAAAACAACACAGATGAAAATATACATAAATATAGCTATGTACGAATGAAATAAAAGTAAACAATAAAAATATAAGAATAAAATATAAAAAAGATGTATATTGTAGAATTAAATATAGAACGCAAAATAATGTGCATGAAAGTAAACTGTAGTCTTAAATATTAAGATATACAGGGATGTACAATGTGCATATGTGCATTATACTGTAGTCTTAAATATTAAGATACACAGGAATGTACAAGAAGCAAATGTGCAAACAGGGTGACACTGTCAGTGTGTCTATGTGAGGTAGTGAATGATGAATATCTTACTGATAAAGTTTCCATTAAGTGGAGGCATGAGGATGTTAAGAGGCTGGTTTTGAGTTTAGGAGCCTGATGGCCTGGGTGAAGAAACTCCTCCTGAGTCTCTCGGTTTTTTCCATCAGGCTACGGAAGTGCTTACCAGATGGCAGCAAAGTGAAAAGATGGTCACTGGGGTGGGTGGAGTCTTTGGTGATTTTAGCAGCTCTACTTCTGCAGCTTTTGATGTAGATGTGCTGCAGAGAGGGGAGAGCAGACCCTGAAATGCGCTCAGCTAAGCGCACAACTCTCTGCAGGGCTTTGCAGATTATTTTGCTATAAAAATGTAATATATTGGAGGTGAAAATGAATCCATATGACTTAAGATTGAATATCAGCTTTTTGAAACTTTCTTATGTACTGATTGCATAAAAAATAAAATATTACAAATGTATTCTCATGCGAAATCAGCAATACTCAGCATGAGTACACACCATCTACAGACGAGGATGTGTAACTACATCCTGCAGTGTTTCAAACAGTGTAACATCTTTAGGATTTCCTAAAACTTCAGGTGTCTTTCTTTTCTCATATATAGCATTAAACTAGTAGGATTGTACAAACTATTGATAATATAAATTATGAAACCAGAAATATTCATATGTAGATAGCAACTCATGAAAGACCCAAAATATGTGCTGTTAATTTCCATTCTCAGTATTAATATTCACCACTTCTTTCCTTCTGTCCTTGTATCCTACAATAGTATCAACAATGATGAAAAACAAAGAAAATTTGAGAGAAATGCTTATGCTGGATGTCAAACTTTATTAGGTTCCTTCAATAAAGATACAGTAAAACAAAATCCACTGATAGAGCAGATAGAAACTTTAATACAATCAGTTACAGATTGAGTTTAACAATAAAATGCTGCTTGAAAATAACATAATTCATCTTCAATCCTCCAGTCAAGAGATACTAAACTACATTATTAATTATGTTACATTATAATGTTACTTTAAAATTAAAATGTTAAATCATTTTTGTGAGTGCAGCACAAATGTGTAATGCACAATATTGGAAAGACTGGAAGAAAAAAACATTTCTGCAAACTGTTATAAGCTCAATTAAACAGTAAATAAACACTTCAAAAAGGTTTAAGAAAATTCCTTTTAATAAACAAAGCATCAAGATATGGTGTTTCTGAGGAGCATCTGTATTTCTGAGCAGTAATTCTGTGAGGAGAGTTTAATGTGGATCTGCTGAAGTTACTGCTAGATTCTCATAATCAGACGATCTGGACTGAAGATGGAGAGCCGTGTAGGTATCATCAGGAGGTCTGGAGTCACCAGACTGTGAGAGACAGATGAACAGAACAGTCTGTGTTTATATGGATCAGCTGAATGTGAGAGTAAAAACTGTTTGAGATATTTACTGACTCGGATCGTGCTGTAAATGTCAGCTGATGTTCTGGACGCTGGATCCAGAGCTGTGTATGTTTCATCACTCGAGTCAGCCGTCTACAGAGAAAGATTGTATTTTATTTATAGCTCAGTGCAACAACATCATCAAATATTGCAGTTGAAGAAAGAGGTGTGTTTGCCTGCTTTTGATTCATGTCTTCAGTTCCACATTCTCTCTGCCTCTTCCTTCTGAAAACAAGAGAAAACTATTAAAAGGTTAAAACATCACATACATTAAAAATACTAAAATCAGGAAAAAGTCTTTTTTTTTCTAGAAAATAAGATAAAGTTTGCATATATTTAAAATTTACTGAAAATAAAAAATAATAATTTTGTGTCAAGACAAACTTCATTCACCTCCTGAACACAATGATGATGACGATGATGATGATAAAGATCAATCCTGCCACAGTCCCAGTAACTGTTTGAAGAGCAGCTCTCTGAGTCCCTGAAAGATGTTCATGAAGATTATTTCACACTTTCCACACTATTTGTGGTGGCACTTCCCTGCCCCCTGTGACGAGTCAGCTGCCTCCTCCCTGATTATCATCGGCACCCCGTCCTAAATCGCCGTCCTTCACCATGCTCCCGACAGGAGTGGGTATGTGAGGGAGGGGCGCTGGATGAGCCAGGGCTGGCGGCGTGTGATGGGGCATCAGGGGGGGAGCTAGGGGGTAATTGCGATCTATTATAAATAATAATAATAGTTTCTTATATTTTGATCAAAATGACCTCGATCAATCATGGCAAAACGATTACTTTTTGACTGCGAAACTATCGCAACAGTTGAATCACTTGTCACTTACAGCTAAAAGCGCTACTTCGAAAGTTTCTATGGCATGCGTTTCTTTCCAGCATTTGTAAAAAGTCGAGGACTGAGAGAGACGAGGAGTGAAGCTTCGCTTTTGTGCCTGGTTCAACTTGTGTTTGAGCACACAAATAGGGTTGGGATAAACTATTATGTTTTAAACGATTAATCTAGCGATTAATTTTTTCGATGCATCGATTAATCAAATGATTAATTTTTTCAGACCGATTCAATTTCGATTATCTCCCCATTAATTGACTACTAACAATTTATACATGTTGATTTACATATCTGAATGAAAACAAAAACATGAATTCCTCAACATTGCAATATATGTTTATTGCTCTTAAAATTACAAAATAAAAGACTGACTAAGAATGCATTACTTTGCACTTGTATAGAGATAGCATTCAATAAAACCTTGAAGCCTTGAAAACACATAGCTTACTGAAACAAGCTTACTGAACACATAGGGCCTAGCTTACTAAGAAAAAGTTCTTCTTTCAGATGAAAATAACAACAACTTGATGTCTAGCATTCAATAAAAAAGGGTCACCCAAAATACTTGTTTAGAGCAATTGAAAGAACACAGTTACCAATGTGAACTTGAGGGCTTCAAGCTAATACAGAGAGTGGTTTTCCAAAAAAATAAAAAATAAATTAAAAGTGGGAGCCAGCGGCCTGTCATGGAGAAAAATAAAAATCTCAGAATGCTCCACGTGAAACTTTGGCGTTCCGCCCTTTTTCTATCGTGTCTAATGATTTAGGTTAATATGCATAAGGAGAGAGAGAGCAAGAAGTGCTCGTGTTGTTTGAAGACTGTGAGTGCACGCAGCCGGGGCTCTCTCTCGTACGCACCCTGTCAGTCATTCTATTCTACATCACTCAGTATCAAATAAGGCTTTGACAGCCGCCAAAAAAAAAGATCAATGCAGAAAAACCCCTGGATTGGTTATATAACATTGGACAGAATGTTGATCCGGCCATCGCGTAAATTCAGCGCACATAAGGTAAACGTTTTTTAGAGAAACAAAAACAGGTAGACGAATCGATGAGCATATAATACGTCGATGTCATCGATGACCTCGACGCGTTGTCCCAGCCCTACACACAAACATATCTTTTCAGGTGAGTTATTGAAGTCAGATAAATTATTATTTTAGTTCCGTTCAACTATTTGTTTCTGAAGTTTTATCATTGTCCTGTGTAACAAACAGGTAACGTAGGGAGCAACTTAGTGCTGACTCGGATGCTCAAAACTATGTTTATTTTATCTCTGAATATATGAATGTATGTTTTAATCATGAAACATTTAATGTGATTCAACATACCAATATAATTACTAGCTTCTAAGTCGATTTTATATACAGTAACGTTACTTTTCTATGTAAACACGCTAACGTTAGATGGATGTGAATAACCGTGCTCTCATCATATTTGAGTTCTAGATATAAAGTCGAGATAAAATTAGGAACCTACAACAAAAACCATCTAATCTTTGCTCAATAATAATTTTTTAATGCATGAAAATAAACATTTTTTGCTGTTTTTCAAACATGTTAATGTTGATATGCTTTGCTTATGTTTTGATTTGTATTTATGTCAGTCAGTCAGTGAAATGTGGAAAATGAAGAGAAAGGCAGCAGATATAGCATCCTTCTTCAGGAAGAGTAGCTAGAAGCAGCCAAATGACTCTAAGACACAGGAGAATAATAGGCAGGATGAAAGAGAGAAAGAACAGACTGACCCAGAGAGTGAGGGAGAAGAATTTCCAGAGAGCACAAGCCCAAGAGAAATGTTAGGTATACCTCCACTCACACACAATTGAATACTTAAGCACAATAACCGTAGAATCAAACTAATGTAGGTTGTTTGTACTAGTTTAACTAGTGACGTAATTTGGAAACAGCTTGTAAGTTTGCTGAATTTTAATTGTTTGCACTTGAAATAAAATTCACTTCAGTAAATAATTTCTTGTCCTTTTTAAACTTTTCATTATCATTGGGAGATATGTATTCTGTTTCCAAAGTGAAAGTTTTATTTTATTAAATAACTTGAGGGTGAGTAAGATTATGACGCTCAGGATTTTGGTAAACTTTAATAAAAAAATGCATGTTATATGCATGTGCTGTGAGGATTTGCAACACTTCTGTTGTCAAACTCATGAAGATGTTTTCTTCTTTACTGGTGTTTTTTCAATTTGCATGTGTTTTCTTAAGTTGCAGCGTGTTGAGCTCTCTTGGCCACCGTACTGATGCCACACCGACTGTGTCTGTCATTTGCTCCTCCCGCCACACCCCATACATAAATATGCAGATTATTTTTCTGCCAGCACAAGATGAAAAGGGAGAGATAGAGGTTTCTCCGGTAACAGTTGTATACAAAGCAGCGCTGAGCTCACAAACTGATTTATCAGGCATTACTCACGCGACCCGGCCCGCCACAAATAAATTAATGTATGGGACACTGCTGAAGAGAGTTAAAACTGAGTGTTTATAGTTAATACCTTCAACACTGACTGAAACAGAGTCTGATCTCTGAGATCCATGTTGATTCTGAGCCTCACAAGAGTAGCGTCCGCTGTGACTGGAGCTAAAGCTGGAGATGATGAAACTCTGTCCAGATCCAACAGATGAGTTTTGATTCTCCTTAAACCATCTGAAGATGAGAGCAGGAGGTTTTGAGTCACTGCTGCAGCTCAGAGTCACTGAATCTCCCTCCACTATTACACCAGACGGACTGATGGACACCGAGACGCTCTTTGGAGGATCTAGATTAAACATATTTAAATGATGAGAATAATTACATTATTCATCTCATCACCTTCTCTTATCATTGTTAACAATTACTGAAGTGTCTCTGCGAGCTGAAACTGAAAGAGATTTTATTTGAGTGATGATCAGGAAGGTTAAAATATACATCTGAATAGATGCACCCTAAATAAAACAATATTACATGTACTGATTTATCAACACAGATTCATAAATCACATTCATTTGACATATTAGTAGATTAATAAAGAAAATGGCATGCAGTCTGTATGATTGGGCTGAATTTATCAAACGAATCGGAACTAAATTCAAAAATCTCAGAAAATAATAGACCAATGTTAATGGACCAGTTTGTACTCACATTCAACATTAATATAAACAGGAGGAGAGATCAGACGCTCATATCCTGAAACAGCACACTGATAGTTTCCTTCATCTTGACGACTGACTGACTGCAGCTGAAGCTGATTCTCTTTCACGGTTCCTGTAGTTAATCTCTGTGTGCTTCTGAACCAGATGAATGTTGTTTGTTGAGGCAGAGAGCAGCTGCTTTTACATTTCAGAGTGACTGAATCTCCTTCTTTCACACTCTGCTGTGTCTCCACCTGCAGGTCTGACACAACAACAGCAACAACACTGATTCACCATCAGATTAATAAAAACATAATTAAATATTATAACAAATGAAAGTTTAAGGTGAAGAAACTAGTTCAATTAAATTCAAGTTTATTTGTGTAGCACTTTTTACAATAGAAAACATTACAAACCAACTTTACAGAAAATTACGTTTCTATAATATTTAGTAGTAGCTTATAAGTGGTGACTGTCAGTTTATATGCATTTGACAGGATTTTTCAGAAAAATTAATACAAGACGTAGTCAACCAGACAATGAATATTATTAACAGCAATTATTAAAAGACTAGTGAAGAATGAATCATTTACGTTGATGCATTTAGCAGATGCTCTTATCCAAAGTGACTTACATTGATTCGACGTAAATATTTTATCTGTTCATGTATTTCATGGGAACTGAACCCATAACTTTAGCATTACTAGTGTCGTGAGCTACTGTTTAAGATACAGGAATAACAGGTGACAGCTGTATAATGTGTGTTTGTGTGTGTGTGTGATGTATTTCATGAGAGGTCACTAACTCTACCGGTGACGTCCAGCTGAGCTCCAGGAATCCCAATCCATTTTCCACTCTCAATGTTTGTAGTGAATCTGCAGTAGTAGATGCGTTTATCAGCTTCTGTTACATCTGTCAGAGTGATACTGTAAGTGTCTTCATTTTCTTCATCACACTGAACTCTTTCACTCTTTTCTGGAACTGAACACAGCTTTGGTAGCTCTCCATCAGGTACAGCAGATTTGGTCCAGAAGACTGTTTTAATATTATAATCACTAGGATATTTTAAAGTACAGGACATTTTCACTGTTGTTCCCTTTAATGCACAAACATATGAAGGGCTGTAATTCACTCCCCAATCCTTCTTATCATCACCTCCTGAAACACGAAACACAGATATGACGAATATTATTAGGCTTTAATGAATCTTTCATTTCTTTTAGTTTTCTGCTGATGTTGAACTTGTGAAATAACTAGTGAAATATTTCACTAATGTAAATGAATCAGTTTGTACTCACCTACTCTAAGATAAACAGGTGGAGAGGTCAGATGTTGATATTCTGAAACAGCACACTGATATCCTGAAACAGCACACTGATAGTTTCCTGCATCTTGACGACTGACTGACTGCAGCTGAAGCTGATTCTCTCTCACGGTTCCTGTAGTTAATCTCTGTGTGCTTCTGAACCAGATGAATGTTGTTTGTTGAGGCAGAGAGCAGATGCTTTTACATTTCAGAGTGACTGAATCTCCCCCTTTCACACTCTGCTGTGTCTCCACCTGCAGGTCTGACACAACAACAGCAACAACACTTTCTCTTTTTCACCATCATCTTAAAGTGAGAGTTCACACAAAAACTAAAATTCAGTCTTTATTATCTTCATCACTCTGTTGTTGTTCTAAAGCCATGTGGCCTCTTTCTTTTTCAGAACACATTGTTAAAAATGTCCTGCTTGACATTATCCATTTAATAGCAGTTCAGGCTGTTTACATGCATTGTACAACACATGAAACAATGTCTTTGTGGCCAAATAAATATTCTAGCATTATTTCCTTTAATCTCTTCTTTAATTTATTTTAATCAAATGAGACTGTCAAAACAGAAGACTAAACCGAATCTCTTCTGGTAACAACATAATATCTATAACAATAATGTACAGCTCTAAAACAATGCAAGTCAATATTCAGTTAAACAGATAAAATTAAATGTGAATGGTGATCTTCTTCAGGCTTTAAAAACAGGATGCAAACGCATTCAGAAACACTCTCATGCAGCTCATGTTGTATATTGTCTGTTGTGGATTCTCTGCATGGTGTGCATCTTTTGTTAAAGAATTAAGAAAGTCACAATTTATGGTCATTACATGAACAACCTATCAGGACATTTTATGATGTTTCTCTTTTGTGTTCAGAAAAAGAAGGAATGTTATACGACAGATGCAGTTACATAATAAAGTGCTTGATGTGTGTGTGTGCGCATGTGTGCGTGTGCGTGTGCGTGTGTGTGTGTGTGTGTGTGTGTTTCTGAGAGGTCACTAACTCTACCGGTGACGTCCAGCTGAGCTCCAGGAATCCCCGTCCATGTTCCTCTGTTTGTAGTGAATCTGCAGTAGTAGATGTGTTTATCAGCTTCTGTTACATCTGTCAGAGTGATACTGTAAGTGTCTTTATTTTCTTCATCACACTGAACTCTTTCGCTCTTTTCTGGATCTAAACAAAGGTTCGGTGGATCTCCATCAGGTACAGCAGGTTTGGTCCAGAAGACTGTTTCAATCTTATAATCACTAGGATATTTTAAAGTACAAGACATTTTCACTGTTGAACCCTTTAATGCACAAACATATGAAGTGCTGTAATTCACTCCCCAATCCTGCAGACCATCACCCCCTGAAACACGAAACACAGTTATGAGAGAGTGAGGTGGTGTTTCAGGTGTTTTGATCCAGTGCACAAAAAGTATCTTTTTATTTTGACCATTTTTATTTGTTAGCTAAACACTCATGTTAGTATAAAAGCTACTAAGAGTGAAGAGCTCGATCATCTTTTCAAAGAGTGTTAAAGTGTCTGTATAGTGACTGAAGACTCACCCGCAGTCATGACCACAAAGATCAGAGGAAGTGACATCATGAGTGATGTCGCCATAGTGATTTCTGCAATCATAAAACTGACAGATATGACTTAATGAGCATCATCTATATACATCTCAAACTCTATTGTCTTGATAATGGATAGAGATGGTGATGATTTCTGAATAGTTCAGTGCTCAGTGAAGGCTTGACATGTGCTGAGGAGGTTTCTCATGTCAGGCTTCATGTAAAGATCTTCACACGTTATTTACATACTCAGATAGCACAGGTACGTCTGCAAGATGTCTGTTAAAGATCGCTTCATCTGGAAAGCACCTGCTGTGTACAAATCTCTGATAGACATCTTATGACAATTTTAAATGCATTCTACATCATAAACATCTTGAAGACATTTTTTATAACATCAATTTAACATCTGCTAGGAAACGTCCAATGGACATATTGTAGATGAGCAAACACTCTAAAAAACACGTCTTGCAGACTCAGACATCAAACAGACGTTTCTGTGATGTACGTGTGCTATCAGGGTATGGATCTACAACATGTATCTTCAACTCATCACCACATTTCTACAAATATGTGTTGTAGCCCTTCAGAATTATTTTACCTAATGTTAAATAATGGTAAAAATGGTCTTACCACGCTGCAGTGTCAATGTCTCAGTGTCGGCACCCAAATGAGAGAAATATCAGCAGCTTCATGTGTCAGTTTTCACACATGAATCTGCATTTAAAGATTCCTCTTTCTGCGTATGCGTAACACCATCTCAACTACACAACAACAACTAGAAAAGTCTCCAGATCCAAACAAATAAGCTTCAGAATTCACTTTTGTTAAATCTTTGTGAGAGAATATGTGAAACGTGATTGCTTCGTAAAAATACTCATCATGACTGCAGGAGTATCAAGATTTTTTAATAGATAAAGGTTTACAGCTCTTAGGTTCAAGATCCTCTTTCTGACACAAACTCTTGTTTAACTTATGAAGCAATGATGCAACGCAACTACATTTACACAATCAGAAACATTAGCAAATACCTGGTGTTTAAGTGAGTCAGTGGCAGTTTCTGACCAACAACACAAGCACTTACACACCAGACTGACAGCAGATAGTATTAAATGGGTCATATGATGCGATTTCAATATTTCCTTTCTCTTTGGAGTGTTACAAGCTCTTGGTGCATGAAGAAGATCTGTAAATTAGCAAAGACTAAAGTCTCAAATCCAGAGATATTCTTTATAACAGTTAAGAGTCAACCACGTCCCCCTAAAACATCTCATTCTAACAAATCCCCACATGTCTACATCACTATATGGGAAGATTTGCATAAAACCGCCCAAATGTTCACGCAAAGAAAGAAGGCGTAACTTTCATTCTTGCTGTAGTATTGTTGCTGTCGCCACCGCCGTTGTAGAGATTCTCAGTGATTCATTTTTAAAGCAAATTCTTTTTTTTTTTTGGCCTTCCAAAAGGGGATTATATCCGTTTCAACATGACTAGAGCTGATCCGTGCTGGTCACTGAGGAAATATATCAACTTCATGCTGTGGATCACTGGATCGGCTTTCACTGTGGACAAAGCGGAGACCAGCCCGCTTGGATGCAGCAAATGCCTCGTTTATAATGATTTTTTTATCATTTCTGTCTTGTTGCACTGGTTAAGGGTCATAACATTTCCATTACACTCCAATCACAACACACTGGACAGCTGGCCAATCAGCGTACACCTCACTTTTCAGGATGAATAGCTTTGAAAAAATAAATGTGTTTCAGAAAGATGAGGCATAGAGGAGAAACAATAATGTATACTATATGGAAAATTATGTTTTTTTTTTACCTTAAACCACATAAACACATTGAATTACACCAAATACACAAAATAAAGTACTTTTTAGCAATGTCATATGACCCCTTTAATGTCATACTTGCAGAGGTGTCAAGTAACGAAGTACAAATACTTCGTTACTGTACTTAAGTAGAAATTTGGGGTATCTATACTTTACTTGAGTAATTATTTTTCAGACGACTTTTTACTTCTACTCCTTACATTTTCAGGCAAGTATCTGTACTTTCTACTCCTTACATTTTAAAAATAGCTTCATTACTGTGCTATTTCATTTCGGCTTGTTTTCATTCCGGCTTGTCATCATTCAAAAAAAAAAAAAAACCTATCCAGATAAATTGCGCCATCCGGATGGAGTGAATTTGATTGTGGTTGGATGAGAAGTATAAACACATACCACTCCGACACCCTATTGGCTTGTACGCGATCCATCGCACCTGCACATGACACAAATCACATCACAGTGCAGCCAGGACATAGACAGTTTTGGGTTCGTTTATCAAAATATATTTCTTAAAAGTAGGGTTGGGTATGGAACCGGTATCCGATCGCCTCAGAGTCAGTCCGCTTAAATTTCACATGAAACCAGCGTCAGACCGGTCTCCTCCCGTCTTTCAGCGCGCTCTTCAATCCGCAGAGGCGCAGACCGCGAACGGAGCAGCGCATGCGCACTTAAACAAACAGAGGACACAAGGTATGTGTTTATCGATAGTTTGGTAGAATATCCATATCTGTGCAGTTCTTTGTCATAAATACAGTTTACAAAAGGTCACGAGGTAACAGTCGGTTTCTCGTCTGTAAAGTTTTCACTCATCACACCACAGCCGTTTCCTCCAGCGAAAATCTAGCCCTTAACACATATGAACGAACGTATACTTTAATTACACTTATTTAAATATACTTAATTTAATCATACGTACTTTATACATACACTACTGTGCAAAAGTCTTAGACACGTTAGTATTTTCACTTAAAAGAATGGTGTTCTGCCAGTTATTTATATATTTTGCTGTAGTGTGTCAGTATAAAATATCAGTTTACATTTACAAACATTCATTTTGCTGTTGTCAAACTGCTTGTGCATTCAAAATAGCACTAGATTATTATTAAAATTAATGGCAAACTGATATTTCCTACTGACACACTACAGCAAAATATATAAATAACTGGCTTAAAACCCTTTTTGGGGTGAAAATACAATTTTTCCATAAGACTTTTGAGCAGTACTGTATTTTAAAAACGACATTGTTGCTACTTTATAAAGAATGAGCATACAGTAATTCACAGAACTGATTAAAGACAGTGACAGACAGCACTCATCTTAACTAAATATCAGAGTGAGTGACAGAGATACAGTAGAAATATTATGTGTGGTTTTGTATTAAATAATGACAAAGATTGTGAAATACATTTATTAGCATTAGATTAAGGGAAGCACAACTTGGGAAATGAGAGCATCCAAGCTGAAAAGCTATGGATTTATTTTAAATATTTCTTTAAAGTTATCCATAGTTTTTTTGTGGTTCTTTTTTTTAAAGTATCGGTTCAGGCACCGTTTAGGAGCCGGTACCGTTTTAAAAGTATCGAAAAGGCACTGGACCCTACTTAAAAGTTATTATTTCTCACTGGCTCATTTACCAAATGAGTGCTTTTTCTTCGTCATCCACAAATTAAACTACTGTAAGTAGTTTGGTAGCGAGACGTTTGAATAAATTAGCGTTTTCTATTGATGATGCGATTGACAATGTTGTGATAAGTAGGCTATACCAACTTTGTAACTTTGTAACTCGTTGTTGTACCAAATACAAGAAGCTATCAATCAAGAAAGTATCAGGATTATGATTTCTTTTTCAGTTTTAGTTTTTGATTAATCACTTGGATTAATCATTCATTTTGACAGCACTATAATGTTTATTGTAAATAGACAACCATACAAGTGTAATTGTTACTAAGCCTGCACCAATGTTCTTGTCCATTGCCCTCGCAGATTCCTGCAGCTAAGCTTGGATGTACATTTACATTCCATTAAAGCTTATTGATGACAAGCCTCTGAAGTTTGACTTTTTGCACCATAACAATACTTAATGGCATTCATCATATCTCTAGTCCTTTAATGTATTTGCATTGTACTAAAGTGCGTTCATTTTAAATGGGCATATATGCGGCTGAGGAAGACCTGAAGGTCGAAACGTTACTTGATTAAATTCCTCTGGAGCAGTAGTTTTCAGTGTTCAGACTTCACTTCTTTATTTGTCTATATCATTCAGTTGTCTTGCACCTTCGTCCTAATTGGATGTTTGGGATGTGCACACCATTTTTGTATTTTCATATATGCGGCTGAAACAGGAAGCCTAGTGCTTCCCAAATTTTTCAACATGAACATTTTAATATAACATTATAGTCATTATGGCCTATGGCCTTTAGAAAAATGTTTTTTTGAGGCGGTGGGGTAGTGCACAATAGGCCCCTGTGGTGCGGCCTAAGCTTTTGTTCTTAATGGCATTTTTTTCCCCTTACATTACTTTTACTTTTATACTTAAAATAATTTTTTTTAAAACAAGTACTTTTACACTTTTACTTGAGTAAAAAGCTTGAGTTGATACTTCAACTTCTACAAAAGTCATTTTAAACCCTAGTATCTATACTTCTACTTGAGTAATGAATGCCAGTACTTTTGACACCACTGCATACTTGAGGCGAGGAAGAGTGAGAATCTAAATGCAGCACAGTTTATTAACAAAAATGATATAAGAATCACGTTTCCTCGACTTTGTTAACAAGCCCAGCTTGAAGTCTGGCACCAAGATTTAAAGGGACACTAAGTAGGAATTACTCCCATCTAGTGGTGAAATTGTATTTTGCATTCAAACTAATTTTGCTCTCCAGCGCCTCGCTTTTTCAAATGCGCGTTGCACCTACGGTAAGCGATATGTACCAAATTGCTTCTAATAGCACTTCGTCGAGTTTTCCTTCAGGTGAACAGGTGTGTTATTTCAAACAAACTGCAACATGACAACTAACAAACGAATGTTACAGTATGAATTACTGACTGTGGAAAACATGAAATATTGTAATTAGTAGTTATGTCTTCTTTATTCGTTATATTTTCTGAATAATGTGGATTGTTAGATATAAAAAAAATATTGTAATATAGATTGTAACACAAGAAACAAGAAAACTGGCCACTTCAGCGTCTCTTTTGAAATCTTTATCCAGCATTAGCTCTTTCCACCTAGAAAAAGCTTCCCCGACATTAACTCTTGTTTTCTGTAATCTACGGTCACGTTTCCTTTTACGTTCTATTTTTGACTGTTTTGGCGACGATGTTTTCTTCTCCTGTGGCGCAGCACATGTATGGTCCATAATAAGAATGCAATCCAGACTTTTAAACTTGCTGGTGCAGTTTCAAGCGCCTCTCACTGCTCTGCACCTCCGTTTCTGGCTCTGACCGAAAACGCGTTGTGGAAACGCGTTGGCTTAGTACTTTTTGTCCCTCTCTGCTATTATAGTTTTGCAAGATGGCGGAACTACATGGAAGCCTCCGTCGACCTACCCGTCCCATGTATATAAAGATAATAAATTCTTCATTTACGAGGATTAGTTTAAACATTGGCATAGGTATTTGTACACCATTGAGGGCATATTTATGAATAAAAATATTGATTTTAGATAATAAAATACCTAAAAAGTTACTTATTGTCCCTTTAAAGACCAGTCTCCGCCCATTTTCAGGCACGACCCCTAATAGGTAAGTTATACCAGTTATTATTTAATCATCCACTTTAAGATTTATACAAAACTTAATTTGGTAATTAAAACCAACCACCACTCATTTGCAACCATAATATAAAACCCCCATATATTAGTTGTCACCAATCTATTTCTTTTTACAGATTGAAATATTCAGGTACCCCACAACACAAACAAACATAGTTTCACCGGATCCTTAAGCTGCCGGCACTTCTTCATCTGAAACTTGCATCCAAAGCATGGCAAGAAGCTAGAGGATGCAGTGTCTCATTCCCTACTAAGGCAAGCACCCAGCTCTCAAACGAGGGAGAGTTCGACCTACCGCATTTTCCAAAGCTGGAATAGCTAGCAATAATTTACATAGCTGAGGGAGCACAACCCAACACTGGTTGAGTGGAGCACAAGGTACCTGGATCTAACCAACTCAGAGAAACGAAACGAAGTGGAGCACGTAGCCCTTACCGTGCAAGTCTTGTGTGCACACTTACCACCTATGTGGATTTTAGAAAGTGCGCAAAGTGTTCAATGTGTTCAAGATGCTCCTGCCACACTTACTGTCGCCGGCAAACTTGTTGGTGTTTTTTCAATATATGCTTCAGACATGGTTCATAACGATGCCCCCCCCTTCATTTTCATCATTTCAGAGTTTCATCAGCCATTTCAAACAATTATTTGTCCGTCCAGTGGGTGATTCTTCAGTCAGTGAACAATTGTTGCATTTACGTCAAGGAAAGAAATCAGTGTCTGAATATTCTCTAGAATTCCGAACCCTGGCCGCAGCGAGCGGATGGAACGAGAAAGGCTTGCTGACGGTGTACCGGGAAGGGCTAAATCCCGCACGGCTACAACTTGCCATCTATGACAATAATATGGGGTTAGAAAAATTCATGCAGCAAGCCCAGCGAGTTCACTTGAGATCCCAATCATGTTATCGAGAAACACATGCCCCAGTTCCTGTTAACCATCAGCCCCTTCCTGAAAGAATTCCTGAGTCACAGTCAGAACGGATGCAGGTGGAAACCAAGAGACTGACACTTGCAGAATGAAACCGCCGACGAGAACTCAGATTATGCCTTTACTGTGGAAATGAAAACCACTTTATACGAACCTGTCCATCTCATCCCCCGCGGATAATGGTGAGTTCAGTCCTTCCGAAACCCTTTGTGTGACTATGAGATTTTGAGATCTTGCCATTTCAGCAACGGCCATTATTGACTCCGGATCGGCCGGTAACTTCAGGGGAAACTCGCCAAGGCACACGACCTCCGAAGAACCAGAAACCCAAAACAGTATTCAATCTATGCAGTTACGGGCGAGCTCAACCAAGGGTATGTGACTTCACAAATCGCACCCGTCACTCTCAGTGTAGAGAATACCCATCACGAGCCTTTCACCCCTTTTTTTATTCTCACGAACAGCCAGGCTGAAATAATCCTAGAATGCCCTTGGTTAATCCAGCACCAACCCTCGATAGATTGGGCTACTGGGGAGATTCTGAGATGGGGCTGCGATTGTGTAAAATTAAACCATGTACATTCCCCTAGGGACAAACCCGACTACATGGTGATTAACCCTTTAGGCGCCAGAGGTTTTTTCCTAAAACGTTTGATTTTGACATCTTAATTTCAAAAGGCTATATCTTAAAATGTATAAAAGATAGAGACTTTCTGTCAATTATAAAAATATTAAGGATGACCCAATGTTTATGTAGGGATTTTATTTTCCCATCTAATTTGCATATTATGTCGTCATATGGGGGTGGTGATCTTGAATTATAGAATTTTCATGAAAAGTCACATGTTTAAATGATAAAATGCAGCACTTCTTTCCTCAAAAAAATGTCCCTCACCTTCTGTGTGCTACAGTATTGTTCAAAATAATAGCAGTACAATGTGACTAACCAGAATAATCAAGGTTTTTAGTATATTTTTTATTGCTACGTGGCAAACAAGTTACCAGTAGGTTCAGTAGATTGTCAGAAAACAAACAAGACCCAGCATTCATGATATGCACGCTCTTAAGGCTGTGCAATTGGGCAATTAGTTGAAAGGGGTGTGTTCAAAAAAATAGCAGTGTCTACCTTTGACTGTACAAACTCAAAACTATTTTGTACAAACATTTTTTTTTTCTGGGATTTAGCAATCCTGTGAATCCCTAAACTAATATTTAGTTGTATGACCACAGTTTTTTAAAACTGCTTGACATCTGTGTGGCATGGAGTCAACCAACTTGTGGCACCTCTCAGCTGTTATTCCACTCCATGATTCTTTAACAACATTCCAAAATTCATTCACATTTCTTGGTTTTGCTTCAGAAACAGCATTTTTGATATCACCCCACAAGTTCTCAATTGGATTAAGGTCTGGAGATTGGGCTGGCCACTCCATAACATTAATTTTGTTGGTTTGATACCAAGACTTTGCCCGTTTACTAGTGTGTTTTGGGTCATTGTCTTGTTGAAACAACCATTTCAAGGGCATGTCCTCTTCAGCATAGGGCAACATGACCTCTTCAAGTATTTTAACATATGCAAACTGATCCATGATCCCTGGTATGCGATAAATAGGCCCAACACCATAGTAGGAGAAACATGCCCATATCATGATGCTTGCACCTCCATGCTTCACTGTCTTCACTGTGTACTGTGGCTTGAATTCAGAGTTTGGGGGTCGTCTCACAAACTGCCTGTGGCCCTTGGACCCAAAAAGAACAATTTTACTCTCATCAGTCCACAAAATGTTCCTCCATTTCTCTTTAGGCCAGTTGATGTGTACTTTGGCAAATTGTAACCTCTTCTGCACATGCCTTTTTTTTAACAGAGGGACTTTGCGGGGGATTCTTGAAAATAGATTAGCTTCACACAGACGTCTTCTAACTGTCACAGTACTTACAGGTAACTCCAGACTGTCTTTGATCATCCTGGAGGTGATCATTGGCTGAGCCTTTGCCATTCTGGTTATTCTTCTATCCATTTTGATGGTTGTCTTCCGTTTTCTTCCACGTCTCTCTGGTTTTGCTCTCCATTTTAAGGCATTGGAGATCATTTTAGCTGAACAGCCTATCATTTTTTGCACCTCTTTATAGGTTTTCCCCTCTCTAATCAACTTTTTAATCAAAGTACGCTGTTCTTCTGAACAATGTCTTGAACGACCCATTTTCCTCAGCTTTCAAATGCATGTTCAACAAGTGTTGGCTTCATCCTTAAATAGGGGCCACCTGATTCACACCGGTTTCTTCACAAAATTGATTACCTCAGTGAGTGAATGCCACACTGCTATTTTTTTGAACACACCCCTTTCAACTAATTCAACTAATTGCCCAATTGCACAGCCTTAAGAGCGTGCATATCATGAATGCTGGGTCTCATTTGTTTTCTGAGAATCTACTGAACCTACTGGTAACTTGTTTGCCACGTAGCAATAAAAAAATATACGAAAAACCTTGATTATTCTGGTTAGTCACATTGTACTGCTATTATTTTGAACAATACTGTATATTGCACAATACTGAATGCTCAGGTAAATAGTAAGTAGTAAACAAACTGTGTAAATCATTACTAATAAATGGTAGAAACAAACCGAATGCATGTAGCGGTTGGGATTTTCAATTTACTACATGCAGCAGGCACTCTGATTCCATGTATGGGGCGCATATATATTATTCATATGACACACAAACACAAGTTGACAAGACCTGTTTAGTTCAAAAGTTATGCCCCATGTCACATCGCCTCTGCTTCTGCTATGAGCAGCGCGGCCAGATCTGCCTCGCGCACGCGCCGACTACTGTCAGTGTCATTGTGACCCCACCTTGCCTCCTAATTGTCCTATGAATACTTCTATTCAGAAACACATGGTTATAACAGCCAGAGAAAAGACTAAGACAGAAATCAAGGGTCAAGAGCCCAACTAAAGCAAACACTGATCTCTAACATGGTTACTTCAAATGAAACAATAAATCAACATCTAAACCTTAGTTCATTCTCAATAAGATCTTCTGTAGACGTCTGACAGAAATAAAGTCAGTCTGGTTATTAATAAGTGGAGCTGGAGATGCTGTTTGTGGGGTTGTTTAATCAGATCTTGAGAGATTTCATGTATTTTATTTCAGTTGATTTCATCTAAGTCTGTGTCTGAAGTCAGTTGTAGTAGTTCTTGTGTTTCTCTTTTCTTCAGTGATTCTGTTTGTTAACAGCAGCTGTCCATCACTAATTCTCAATCAGCACTTAGTTAATCACTTAATTACTTAAATGCAAAGTTTAAAAACTTACATGGTTTAAATCAATGCAATCTGTTTACTCAAACGGTTTGAGTAAAGTTGACTTATTGGGTTTTACAATGCACTTATTAAACTTCCCTGATCATTATATATATTGTGGCGAGGTGAGGAACTACACGACAACCGATAGACAGAGAAAATCCCCGAAGGGTGGATTTATTGAAAGACTTTGTGCTCTGAGTGAAGACAGTGCTCTCCGTAGTGCTCCAACTCCCTCATGCTCTCTGTGCCTTGAGTGGTGGATCCCGTGCTGTGCTCTCCTGGTTGGGGCTGACGGTCACACGCTGCTCTCTATAACAGAGGAGGAAAGAGTTAGTGTCTGTGTCGGGAGACATTCCTCACCATACTGCTTTCCTCCCCTGCTTAAGTAGACGCCGCTTAACGAGCTGCAGGTGCGGCCGCTCAGCCCGTGACGAGCTAGTGCCGGTGATTCCACTGTGTTGCCAGGGCGACGCTGACGAGCGCTCGGG
The DNA here is from genome assembly GCF_023724105.1 of Carassius gibelio. Taxonomy (NCBI): domain Eukaryota; kingdom Metazoa; phylum Chordata; class Actinopteri; order Cypriniformes; family Cyprinidae; genus Carassius; species Carassius gibelio. The sequence goes on from NC_068371.1 coordinate 36,414,427, forward strand.
ACACACGTCACACTCCCCCCCCCTAAGCGTCGACCTGCGCCTGCGGAACAATGGGGAGATATGGGGAGGGTGGGGAGTGGAGCCTGACAGACCTGCGAAAGCTGCCCCCATCCTGGAGAGGCCGTCCGCGTTGGCGTTGGCTGTCCCCGCCCGGTGTTGTACGGTAAAGTGGAAGTCCTGAACCGCAAGGAACCACCGGGTCACCCTGGGATTGGTGTCCTTAGCGCGGGCCATCCACTGCAGTGGCGCATGATCTGTCAGCAGGGTGAACCGGCGGCCGAGGAGGTAATAGCGAAGCTCCAGGACTGCCCACTTGACAGCCAACGCTTCCTTCTCCACGGCGGCATACCGTTGTTCGGTCGGGGTCAGCTTCCGGCTAATATAGATCACCGGGTGTTCCTTGCCGTCCTGGACCAGGGAGAGAACGGCTCCCAACCCGGTGTCTGAGGCGTCGGTTTGCACCAGGAAGGGGCAGTTGAAATCGGGGGCTCGCAGGACTGGCTCCGTGGTGAGGGCTGACTTCACCTGCTGGAATGCCTCTTCCGCTTCTGGACTCCAGGCTACCTTCTCGGGTTGCCCCTTCCTGGTCAGATCTGTCAGGGTAGAGGCTAAGGAGGAGAAGTTAGGGATAAAACAACAATAGTATCCCGCCAACCCCAAAAAGGCTCGTACCTGGGTCTTGGTAGTGGGCCGCGGTGCCGAGAGGATAGCTGTCACCTTCTTTTCCTGGGGGCGGATGAGGCCGCGACCCACGCAGAAGCCCAGGTACTTGGCTTCGGAGAGAGCCAGGTGACATTTCCAGGGGTTGGCGGTGAGCCCCGCCCGGCGGAGTTCCAGCAGCACCCTCCGGAGCCGCTCTAAATGCTCCCCCCAGGTCTCTGAATGGATGACCACGTCGTCAATGTAGGCCACGGCGTAGGCCATATGGGGCCTCAGCAGGACATCCATGAGCCTCTGGAAGGTGGCGGGGGCCCCGTGCAGGCCGAAGGGAAGGACCCGGTACTGCCAGTGGCCACTAGGGGTTGAGAAGGCTGTCTTGGGCTTGGCTTCCTTAGACAGAGGGACTTGCCAATAACCTTTGGTGAGGTCGAGAGTCGATATGAACCGGGCCCTTCCCAGTCGATCCAGGAGCTCATTGACCCGGGGCATGGGGTAGCCATCGAATTCAGAGACCTTATTTAGGCGGCGGAAGTCGTTGCAGAACCTTAGGGTGCCGTCTGGCTTCGGGACCATTACGATGGGGCTGGACCAGGGACTCCGTGAGGGCTCAATTACCCCCAACTTCAACATCTCCTGTACCTCTGTCTCGATCGCGTGTCGCCGAGCCTCCGGGACACGATAGGGCCGCTGCCGAACGATAACTCCTGGTGGTGTTCGGACTTCGTGCTGGATGATGGTCGTCCGCCCTGGCAGGGGGGAGAACACATCCAAGAACTGACCGACCAGGTGCTGCAGTTCCGTCTTCTGGGCCGCGGAGAGATTGGGATCCATGTCCACAACCACGGGAGAGGTGGTGGCGAGGGCCGAGAGCTGGGGTCCGGTCCCCACCCAGCGCTTCAACAGATTTATATGATAGAGCTACTCCTCTTTTCGGCGACCTGGTTGGCCCACTTTATAGGTGACGGGTCCTACCCGTTCGGTGACCGTGTATGGGCCCTGCCAGCGTGCCAGGAATTTACAGGCGGAGGTGGGGACCAGAACCATGACGTGGTCTCCCGGCTGGAACTCCCGTGGTTGGGCGGCCCGATTGAAGAGGCGCTGCTGGTCTTGCTGGGCCTTGGAAAGGTGCTCCTGGACCAATGGCATGACCCTGTCGATCCGCTCTCTCATGGCCTTGATGTGCTCGAGGGTGGTCCGACATACCGCAGGCTGTTGCTCCCAGATCCCGAACAGCACATACGGGATCATTTGGTCCCAGTCGCGTTGGTCCTCGGCCACGACTCGTCGCAGCATCTGCTTAAGGGTCTTGTTAAAACATTCCACGAGCCCATCAGTTTGTGGATGGTACACGCTGGTCCGGATCTGCCGGACTTTGAGGAGCTTGAGACATGAAAGGGGTGCCCTGGTCGGTCAAGATCTCCGCTGGTAGGCCAACCCGACTACTCAGTAGGAAGAGCTCCTGTGTGATGTTCTTTGCGGTGGCCTTGCGGAGGGGAATGGCCTCTGGGTAGCGGGTGGCATAATCCACCATAACTAGGATGTGTTCATGCCCCCGGGCGGACTTCGACAGCGGCCCCACCAGGTCCATCCCGATGCGCTCGAAGGGCACCTCTATGATAGGCAGCGGGATCAGCGGGCTGGGGGGAGGAGTATGTGGCGATGTCCGTTGGCACGTCGGGCAAGCTTGGCAGTACCGCTTGACATCCGCCTCCAGTCCTGGCCAGTGGAAGCGATCCCGGATCCGTTGCGCAGTGTTTTGAGCGCCGAGGTGGCCAGCCATCGGGTGGGCATGGGCGAGTTCCAACACCGTCTGGATTTTGCTTCGCGGTACCACCAGCAACGTCTTTTCCTCCCCCCTTCGCTGCGCGACACAGTAAAGCAGGCCGTTTTGGATGACGAAATGGGGGGTGGGGTGGGGAGCCGGTTGTAGATCCTCTCCTTCCGCCACCCGCACTTGAGACCAGGTGTCGCTCATTTATCAATCACTCCACCGACCTTGCCCGGTTCCCATGGCTCTCGATCCCGTCCCACTCATCACATACCCCCATCGCCCCTCGCAGGCCGGGGGTACTCCCGAGAGACTGCGCTCTATTCAACACCCCCCCCCCTCCGGGGGGGCACCGCTCGCGGTGACCTGTGGAAACCTGGGGGTAGGACAGACGAGGCTAGAGAAAAGGAGATGGAAGGTGAACGAAGATCCGTTTTTCTCCTGTTCCCTGGCAGGCGTGCCTTACACTGCTCGCTCAGCCCAGTGTAATAGAAATTAGAGAGCGAGCAGTCTGGAAAGTGGGTAAGGCACGCCAGATCGAGAAAGTCCCTGGTGTGGTCTTCCAGCGAACAGTCCAGTTGCTCCAGGCACAGGAGTTGGACTGCTGGCAAGGCCATTCCAGGAGAGGGAGGAAAACAAAAAAAAGAAAGAAAAATGCCGCTAAATAACTGTTTGGTCCATGATTCTTTTACAGCGTCTGGTGTGTGAATGAAGGTGCATGATGAAGAAGATATATATATATATATATATAAGGGTTCTTTTAATGATCACAGGAGAATAAGGGCACATCCAACATAACTATACAATAACAATAAATTACAATAGTAACTCAATCACGGACCAGGAGGAACTCAAAAGAAAGGGTATTTAAGCACGAGGGGAGAAATCAGGTGAATGGAGACAGGTGTGGATTAATCAATTAACCAAGTCATGTCAAGTTAAGTCACCTTTATTTATATATCGCTTTAAACAAAATATATTGCATCAAAGCAACTGAACAACACTCATTAGGAAAACAGTGTGTCAATAATGCAAAATGACAGTTAAAGGCAGTTCATCATTGAATTCAGTGAAGTCATCTCTGTTCAGTTTAAACAGTGTCTGTGCATTAATTTGCAAGTCAATGATATCGCTGTAGATGAAGTGACCAAACAAGAACAGGAAAATGACCAAATAAGGAAACAGAAAGTCAGTGAATGTAACAGTGTCTCAACAAACTCTATTATGTTGCTCCTTTTGTAAAGCCAGACACCTGCTACAAATGTGAAAATGCGTGTGAGAATGTTTAGTTCATAATACATATTGCTTACTTAATAGATTTAATCCTTAACTAAAGGTGTGGCAATGCTGGAGAGCATTACACTTCTGTGTGTCTCTTCCTCTTTATCTTTGCGTTTCAGTGCTGCCTTGTTGTGAGCAGCATGCAACACCTTCAGTGTAAAGCATTTTGTGAATATCAACTTCACATGACAAATCGCTCTAGATATGACACATCTGTCCATCGCAACTTGAGGATAACTATCCTTACATTACAATACTTTTGGTAAACATCCACCACCTCAACCGTAGCAACTCTGCTCATAATATCACAAAATAGCTATGTTTTATTAAGTAGTGGCCAACAGGAAGAAAATTAAAAGCTTGTGTACCTCCAGTTTTCTACCCCTTTACTTTCATAACAGTTGTTTGAGCGGAGCCTTGGAGCTTTGACCCTTTTTTGACACTTACTACAGGCCTGGAGGATCACTGGGGCCTCGATTGAGAAGCACTGGTTTAAAGAGCTTCACTCGTATTTATTTTTACAGGATCAACAAAAGTTATTAAACTCCAAAACAGCATTCACCAAACACAGACATTATTTTATTGTTTACTCAGTCTTTTCTACACAATTCTAACACCTTGTCTCACTGTGAATGGTAACAGATAGCAAATGATGACAGTGTTAAGTGTTAAACTGCTGAACTATTAATAGGTATCACACCTAAAATTAACGCCATACTTCCTTTTTCTCTGTGTTTGCACCCTTTTCTCAACAAGTCAATTCGCCTTTAGAAATATATACAATATAGAGTTTCAAACAGCAACACGAAGAGCTCAAAAACATGCATGCATCCTTTAAAAGCAAATGAAAGCATCATCCCCACTATTGTTAAAGATTTGTGTGAGAATGTGAAACATGTTTGCTTTGAGAGAGAAAAAAAAGAACATATAATGGCAAAGATTAGCGATAGGATGTCAATTCATTAAATGACTCAAAAAAGCTGTTTATCCAGTGTAATGAAGCCTCTCCTCCTTTCAGATATTGATATTTTGCTTAGGCTTGCTTACAGCTCTAAGTTACACTTCCTGTCTCTTACACAAATGTGTTTATAGTCACTGTACATGGTCACACAAACACCTTTCAACAAACATCAACACAAATGAAAAATTAAAATTGACCTTATTTATTTCTTACTGTGAACTATCCATCCATTTATATTCCATGGATAACAAAGTCTTGTTTGTTAAGCAGAATTCATTTTTAGTCACTCTTTCATGCTGACTTCGGTGGAGGAAAAGGGAGGAGCAGTTTCAGTGATCACATGCTACATTTCTTCATGCAACTTTAACGCTGCTGTAGATCACAGAGGAATCATCCGCAATTTCAGCATTTGATCTGTTCAATAAGAAGGTAAAGGACAATAAGATGAACCAGATTAATGTGAGCCCATGAATCCTTCTTCCTCTAAACTACCTCTGCCTCATTTTTTTTAAGAAAAACTGAAGAATTGATGTGTTTGTTTGAAGCTGGACTTGATGAAGTGTGTCTCACCCGGCAGAAACAGCAGGACGGTGATCTCTCACATCTCCATACTGACATCTGTCCTCCGCAGTCACGTTCCTGGTGTTTCTGTAGTGCTGGACGCTGGCGTACTGAACCTCGTCTTCCTCTTCAGCTCTCTGGTGCTTTCTGGGTTTCTTGTGAGAGATGCTGGCGTACATAAAATCATAAGGATCAGCTGCTTCTGAAGGATGTGTGGTCATCTGGTCAGTCACGGCTGTGCTGTTGCTTTCCTGAATAAACACACACAGTCTTGATGATCGCATTGTGATCATAATTACGTGAAAAATGTGCTGAAATAGACGTTGTTCTAGACTTGCCTGTCTTGAAATGCCACCTAGGACGCCGGAGTCTCCTGTTTTCCTACCGAAGAGAGAAAAAAGGGTCAACGAAAATGTCATTTCTAGTGAACTACACAAGCAATTACAAAGAAACAGCAAGAAACATATCGACTTAAAAGTGAAATTTGGTAGAAAGACTAAAATAGGAATTTCTTGTGAAACGTACTGTAATACTTTTTTATTCACAACTCACACTAATCTTCATCTACTAAAACACTGCAATGTTTGTAAAAAACTAACAATTAATTTTTCATTCCTTTATAGATATTTGTTGAATATGAATTGCTTAATAAATAAATAAATAAAATATGGAGTACTGTTCAGAACTTTTGGAGGTCAAATCCTGAAAAGAAAATGGAAAAGCTGCTTTAGTTCTCATGATGTGCTGGAAATGATTTCCCTATCTCGGTGTTTCCAGTTTAAAATGACTGGTCTTATAAAAATGGTTTGTAATTTTCTCCTACTATCACTAAATCTTGGATTTGATATTTTTTGTCAAAAATAAATAAATAAATTCCAGAAAAACACTAAATATATATCCAGGGGCAAAAAAATAGTGATAGTGAATAGACATTCAGCCAAGTATGGTGACCCATACTCAGAATTTGTGCTCTGCATTTAACCCATCCGAAATGCACACACACACAGAGCAGTGAACACACACACACACACACACACACACACGGAGCAGTGGGCAGCCATTTATGCTGCGGCGCCCGGGGAGCAGTTGGGGGTTCGATGCCTTGCTCAAGGGCACCTAAGTCGTGGTATTGAAGGAGGAGAGAGAGCTGTTCATGCACTACCCCCACCCACAATTCCGTCCGGCCCGAGACTAGAACTCACAACCTTTCGATTGGGAGTCCAACCCTCTAACCATTAGGCCACGACTTCCCCTATTAAGTTGTAAGACCATGTCCAATTAAGTTGTAAGACCATGTGTGAGCAGTAGATTTTAGTCCAATGTGATAACATGAACTAAACATTTTTGGGAAAAGAGAATCCTCTCCAGGTCAAATGCAACCAAACACAACATGAGGGTTAAAAGTGTCATAAAAGTTATTAATATATGTATATAGATCTTCTGAATTCATATGACAGCTCAGTGTGAGGAACGTAAAGACATTTTAATGATGGTTTTCTACATGATTTATGAGTCAATTGTATGGCTTGAATTATAGCACACAAATCATATAAACCACTTTTATAATGGTTTATGGTGGTTTTCAGTTTTTTCAAGCAAAACTAACAGCACTTTTCTCTTACCTTATGACTTGTATTACTACAATAACGATACAGATGCAGATGAGTGCAGCACAGATTCCAGCAGCTGCAGACAGAACATGTCCAGATTGAGGTGTATTCTGGCCACCTGAGTGAAGAGAAACATCATCTTACACGATGCTCACGACAGAGTTCAGCAGAGCCTACAGTATCATGTTAATACCTGCAGATATTACAGACACAGAGTCTGATCTCTGAGATCCATGTTGATTCTGAGCCTCACAAGAGTAGCGTCCGCTGTGACTGGAGTTAAAGCTGGAGATGATGAAACTCTGTCCAGATCCAACAGATGAGCTTTGATTCTCCTTAAACCATCTGAAGATGAGAGCAGGAGGGTTTGAGTCACTGCTGCAGATCAGAGTCACTGAATCTCCCTCCACTATTACAGACGGACTGATGGACACTGAGACGCTCTTTGGAGGATCTGAAAAATATAAAAATACTTCTGACAGTCCTTCATTTGATCAGTCTGAACTGAATGTTGTCTGATATGAAGCTCAAGTCTTGACGTACATCTGACGCTGAGAGTGACGGCAGGAGACGACAGATGTTTCTGATCTCTCGGTGCACAGCTGTAGTTTCCCGTATCATCTCTGCTGACCGACCGCAGCAACAGCTGATCCGAGACGATCGAGTCTGATAAACGCTTGCCATTTTTATACCAGGTGAAGTCTGTTTTATCTGAGAGGTAACAGGTGGTCTTACAAAATAATACAGGTGATGCTCCCTCAATGATCTCTGCAGGAACCTCCACTCTGAGATCTGAATCATGGAGGAAACATGATTCATGTCAAAGAACAGAGTCTAATCTGTGAGTGTAATATTAGTTTGACTGTACCTGTCACTTTGAGCTCAGGCCCAGGATGAAACAGATAACTTTGTTCTTGTACATCTGCCAAAATTCTGAGGCAGTACATTCCTTCATCTGTGTGTGTCACATTACTGAGTTTGAGAAAGAAGATTCTGTTTTCTTTATTCTGGAAGTACTGAACTCTGTCTCTGTAATCTGGAAGAGTCATCAGATTGATACTATTGCCTTTAGATGGGTTTACAGTCCAGAATATCTCTGTCACTGTGAGATGATTTGGGTGTTTATAAATGCCTGATAAAGTTATTGTTGAACCCTTTAGAGCACATTTTGTCATACTGGAGTAGTTAATATCCCATTCCTTGCTGCAGATCACTGGGAAATATAAAATAGGAAAATGCAGATTTAGAAATGTATTCCTTTATGTGTTATTGTTTTTACTTTTATCTACAACACAGATGCCGTTTAAAAGTAAGACGTGCTCAACCTTACATCATCTGCTTCTGGAGTCTTCATTAAAACATTTATTTACACAGTTTTACTTACTGTAACCAGCCAGAAGACAAAAATAGGACAAAATCAACATAAAAGATGGACATTGACAATGCTCATCCTCTCTATATCCCAAATTTTATAACATGCCACTCTATGTATAACAAAAAGCTTACAACACAAAAATGGCACCACTAACCAGTATTTCCAGGAAGTTTCTAATCTGATCTGTCACTATAAGCATAATACACAGTACTGACGGTGTCTGTGCTAGTTTTGCGGAACTGAAAACTACAGTATGTTTATATACATCAAACTGTCATTAAACACGGAAACACAGACAAACATACTGAACGACAGATATGGGTGCCTTCAACATGTTGAAATAAGATTTAGGTTCAGACTCACCAGGAATCATGAGCAGAGAAACCAATGAAAAAAGACAGAACATTCTGGAAGACATAGGTTACATAAATGTACTGCAGACTGAAGTGTATTTGCATATTTAAATGTAATATTTAATAATCTAACTATACCGAAACGGTAAAAAAACATGTTTTTGTATTGATATATTTTTTTTTCTTACCTCGTTTGATCTGCAGGGTTTGAGTGTCATGTAAAAGTGACAGTTGATGTATTATATGCAATGCTTATTATTATCAGACATCCGGTCTCTCTTCACTTCCTCTGTCTGAGTGTGAGACGCTCCTCCTCCGGTCACAGCAAGCTATAGAGCTTAACTCAACACAAACCCTGATTAAAATATCTGACTAAATGCCTGAGTCAGTCAAACCTCATTGCATCTGCGCTGATCCATTAAATCAGACGGGAGCTGAACTGAAGAGAAATATGAAAGGTCACTGAAAACTGAGGAAACTCAAGTCAATGTGACATTCACATGGCACTGGCGAAAATAGCCCTCCTTCCTCTTTTTCTTTCTTTTTACGGTAATGCTGATGCTGAAAGAGCCACGAAAAAGTTCAACATACCAAAGTGAAAAATTTTACATTGTTGACTTCCTCAAAACAGTCATCAGCACTCATTCAACAATTAACCCAGCTATTTCACATAAATACAGAGAAATTTGCATTTAATGATTAAACAATTGATAATTCACTTTGATTCATATACCTGTACTACAATTAAAATAAAAATGAAAGAAATTTTATTAAATGTAAGGCAGCTTTCACAATACAAAAACAATAAGACAAACTGAAAAAAAAAGACTTGCAGAAGGTGTTAATGTTGTTGCATGCAAATGGAAGTTCACAATGTTTTAAACAAAAGGGATTGAGGTGAAACAGCCCATTTAGATCTGAGGTGCCAGTTTTCCTTTCTGCTAAGAGCAGGGCTTTCAGAACTGAGCACTGAAGCCTTTATAAGTTGAATCAACACTCATGTCAGAGTTGATGAGGGAGTGATCAGCACCGTGGACAGCGCCGCTCCTCACACCTCTACACCTCACCGACCTGACCATACATCTACAGGACAGTGACAGAAGCGACTGTGCAGAAATCTAGATTTGATGACATGCTGTACACAGTGTGGTGCTCCTTACTCCAAAAATAGTATTTATTACTCGTTACTAGTAAATCCTTCCAAAAGTATCACTAAGAAAGTTCCTATAAATATAATAGTTCCCGTATCAAATGAAGTCCCACCTTCTGCATTACTAAACGTGTTGTGATTGGTTAGCTGGGCCAGTGTGTGTTGTGATTGACAGCACTCGGCGCCTGGTCGGGAAATGCCACGCCCCTTACCATAGCCGTCTGCGCGCTTCAGTGTGACTATAGCGTCAAAATCAAACCAGTTTGAGCGCGATTTAAACCCTGATGACTGTAACAAATCTTAAGTTCGTCTGCCTTGGGTAAGCTAGCGTGTGTCTTATATATTGGTAAGAATTGTCTTCTCTAGTGCAGCTCAACCAGGTCTCATTCTGTATTTTGTGATACCACAAATCCTGGAAAAGATGCACTGTAGTCCAAACGAGTCATTCGTTCTAGTCTTTTAAAGTGATTTCTGTTAAATAAAATATTACAGACACACTCCTGGCATCTGGCAGCAGTGATTAGTTACACTACTAGTTACATTACTTACATTAAGTTGTAATTGTGTATCATCACTATAACATTTTTATAAAATGTTAATAACAATATATTTCTGCCTTATCATTTGACCAAAATCTACATTGGATCGCAGTCAGAAGTTTTTACAAACACTCAATTCTGATTGATATTGACTTCTAAGTAAAAAATTTATATTAATTTACATTGCTTGTGGCTATATTTATACCCCAATATTTCATAAAGTATTTAACCAAAATAAATCAAGTAATAAGATTTTTAATTATAGTAATATAATTTATATCAGAAACAAAAGGGATGTGCGTGTTTCTTTTTAGTCAGTTTAATATCAAATGACTGGTACAACAACAATTGCATTATACAAAAGATACATTCTTTACAGAGTTATACAAGAGGAATTCCCTCAAGAGTCGACCCGCCACAGGCTCTTCTCATACAGTTCTGTTCAGCAGTCACTGAATCTGTCCTGTGCAATGCTGTCACAGGGACATCACGCTGAAAGTTGGAGATGATTTTTTGGGGAACCTCAGAATGTACATGCCTCTATCATCTCAGGCCTCGGTGATGTCATTATAATGTTTCCAATGTGACAGAAAGAACGTTCTTCCTTTGTTTTATGCAGTATTTTGCCAATGTTTTACTGAGAATATTATCTGTTACCTCAACAACATCCTCAAAATGATGCACTTTTGTAAACACATCACATGTTTTATAGAGAATAAAAAAGCATTCGCTCATCTCAGACCTCAGGGATATCTTTATAACGTTTACCTAATGTGGCTGGGAGTATGTTCTTCATTAGTTCTCATGAAACAGTGTGCCATCGTTTTATTAAGAATATTGTATCATCTGTTGCCTAAACAACATCTTCAAAACATCCTCAAAATGATGCAATCAAAATGTAATAGTGTTGTTAATCACATTGTGAGTATGTTTTATTGAGAGGAAAAAAAACATTCCGTCATCTCCTTCCTCAATTTTGTTCTTATAGCGTTTTCGTAATGCGGCTGAGAAAATATTTTTCATTTGTTACTATGCAATATTATGCCAATATATTATTAAGGATATTGTACAATCTGTTACCTAAACAACATCCTCAAAATTATAAGTTATAATGTTATAGTTTTGTTAACACATCACATTTTGAGAACATTTTATCTAAAACATTATTAAATAAATAAATAAACAAAAACATTTCGGTATCTCGTACCTCAACGACATCCTTACAATGTTTTCCTAATGTGGCTATATGATAATGTTCTTCATAAGTTATCATGAAACATTGTGTCAATGTTTTATTAAGAATATTGTGCAGTATGCTACCTCAAAAACATTCCCAAAATTTCCTTGAAATGTTACAATTAAAATGTGATATCTTTTTTTTTTATTTAACAATATAGGAATGTTATTTGAAATGAAAAACTATTCTTAAACCGTTCTATAAACATTGTATTCAAATGTTTTCTTTAAAGCATAAACCACACATGTACAGAAGATGTTCCCTGCTGGCTGGGGTCGGATGATGTACGGAAGCCTGTGAGCTTTTAAACTTCTTGTGAAAATAAACAGTGTCATTTGGTTTTGCATAATTTTAATAAAGTGATAAAGACCTGGGAAAAAAGGTTTGTCATGTGCTACTTTTTATTGGTACAATTTTGAACTGATAATTTTTACATTGACAAAATACAGCTAACATTAAATATACATGCACCTAATCATTTTTACAAATACATATGGTAAAACGAATAATATAAATACTATGAAAGTATTGTCTATAATAATCTGAAATAAATGATTTAATATGACATAGTTTGTGATGTTATTTATTGTGTTTCGCTCCTTATAATGTTCTGGCACTCTCAGTTGATCAATAAGATCACAGCGCATCTCAACTCTCACAAAAATGCGTTCTGTGGCAACACCGCTCTCCATGAGAACACAAATCCATTGAGTTCTTAGAATTGAGAAACAGCTTGGGCTGCGTTCTACTCCACTTTTAGACATGCACTCACAAATGTCTCCGGGCACATGCTCTCGAAGGAATCCCCGCTGCTATTTTGAAGTGCATACAACTTCATCAAGTGGACGATGGGCTGCGTTCCAAGTTCACTTTTAGACACGCATTTGCAAACTTCCCTAAGCACTTCCCCTGGAGGAATCCCTGACGCCATCTTGAAGCTCATTACAATTTGTCAAGTGGACGAGAGAAGTTTGCATTCATATGCATTTATATAGTCTGCTTCATATGCACACTTCAGGCCGCTCCATAGACCACAGTGCAACACGACTATGACGTCACAGCAGATTGTGTTTAATTTATCCCCAACCCAAATCATTTTTTCTTTTTTTACATTTATAACAGCCCTAGCATACCTATATATACCTATAGAACGCTGCACAAAAAAAAAAAAATAATAATAATAATTGTAAGTGGAAAAATTTAAACAATAACCCAACACCAGAGCAGATTCTAGGTGATCACAGCAGCACAAGTTAAGGAGAGTGAATTACTGTTCATTTTCAAACAGCAAATCTTTAAAAATGAGGGCCAAGTGAACTGTTAAATTAAATGAAGATGTCAAATTAAAACTGTCCAATTAAATCAGAAAAAATAACTAATTCTCATTATTAAACAATGTCTTCATACGCAGCCTCCTGAGCTTCAGGGTCGTCTGTGTTTTCACTGGATCTCTTCATGTTCTGGAGAAGAAGTGAACATATTCATCACTAATAAGATCTGATGTTAAACATCCAGATGATGAACAGTAACAGCAGAGTAACTCACGTCCAGTGTGTCGTATTCAGAACATCTGGACTTGGGGTCAAGGGTCATGTAGGTGTCCTCAGGAGCCCCCGGCTGATGACACACAATGATGAGAGATTAATTCTCCCTCCAGAACTGACAGACACAGATGAGAAGAGACATGAGGAGATCTACACACCGTCTTACTGTGTGCTGATCCTCTGGGGTTTTGCTCTTCTGATGGAGTCGCTCGTTTCCTGAGAGAGGAGAAGAAATGAACATCAACACAAACTGACTCTGAATCTTTCTAACAGTTCAGACACAGAGTCTCCTTCACCTTCTGATCAAGAGCCCGATGAAGAGCATCAGAATCACAGCCATCAGGACAACAGCTGCAGAGATCCCCCCCGCGACCCCGATCAGAGATGAGCGGCTTTCTTCAGTCGTGCAGATCAGAGGAAGAAAAACTATTACTCTTTATACTCAGACGACGAGCTGAGATCAACAGAGATGTTTCTCACCTTCAACAGCGACTGAAACAGAGTCTGATCTCTGAGATCCATGTTGATTCTGAGCCTCACAAGAGTAGCGTCCGCTGTGACTGGAGCTAAAGCTGGAGATGATGAAACTCTGTCCAGATCCAACAGATGAGCTTTGATTCTCCTTAAACCATCTGAAGATGAGAGCAGGAGGGTTTGAGTCACTGCTGCAGATCAGAGTCACTGAATCTCCCTCCACTATTACACCAGACGGACTGATGGACACCGAGACGCTCTGTGGAGGATCTGAAAAATATAAAAATACTTCTGACAGTCCTTCATTTGATCAGTCTGAACTGAATGTTGTCTGATACGAAGCTCAAGTCTTGACGTACATCTGACGCTGAGAGTGACGGCAGGAGACGACAGATGTTTCTGATCTCTCGGTGCACAGCTGTAGTTTCCCGTATCATCTCTGCTGACCGACGACAGCAACAGTTGATCCGAGACGATCGAGTCTGATAAACGCTTGCCATTTTTATACCAGGTGAAGTTTGTTTTATCTGAGAGGTCACAGGTGGTCTTACAAAATAATACAGGTGATGCTCCCTCAATGATCTCTGCAGGAATCTCCACTCTGAGATCTGAATCATGGAGGAAAATATATATATATATATACACACATGTATATCATAGAACAAAGTCTAATCTGTGAGTGTAATATTAGTTTGACTGTACCTGTCACTTTGAGCTCAGGCCCAGGATGAAACAGATATCTTTGTTTTTCTACATTCGTCAGGATTCTGAGGCAGTACATTCCTTCATCTGTGTGTGTCACATTACTGAGTTTGAGAAAGAACAATCCTTCTGTATTCTGGAAGAACTTAACTCTGTCTCTGTAATGTGTGTGATTCAACACATTGATAGATTCACCACTAACGTTTATGGTCAAAAACCTCTGTGTCACAGTGAGATTTTCTGGGTGTTTAAAAGTGCCTGATAAATGTATTGTTGAACCCTTAAGAGTACATTTCTTCATACTGGAGTATTTAACATGCCAACCCTGCCTGCAAATCACTGGAAAATATAAAACAAGAAAACAGTGATTTTGAAATGTATTTCTTTCTCTGTTGTATCACATTCAACTTACAGTAAACAGCCAAAAGAAAAAAAAAAAAAAACAAGATCAACATATCAGTCAGGAATATTTTGTGTGTTTAGTAACAATAACCTTAAATAAAACAAGCTTTGGGTTCAGACTCACCTGGAATCACAAGCAGAGAAATCAGAGAGAAAAGATGAAACATTCTGAAAGATGAAATTACACAGATATAAGACTGAAGTGTCTTTGCATGGTCAGATAGATACATACGATGGCCTACTCTTTATTTTCACAACAGCAATCAGTCAGTCTGTACTGAAACTGCGGGTTAATCCATTTTAATAATATAAAGAACTGTACTACCTTGTCTTCAAATGTCTAAGAGATGTCAGGCTTGCTTTATCCTTCACTTTCTCTCTTCATTTCCTCTGTGAGAGTGAAAAATGCTCCTGCTCAAACCACGCAACACTAAAGCAGATTCTACGCAAACACGAGCTATGTGAGATTTTTCCTCTAATGAAAGAACACTGAAATACTACTGAATCACAGCTGTGCCACCCACTGATGAACACCACACTTCTGTGCCACCCTCTGTCGCTTCCCTTTTTCTTTCCATATTAGTAACGATGTTGCAAAAGTTGTGAGCAGCATGCAACACGTTCAGTGACAAGCATCTGTGAAAATTAGTTTGTAAATGACTTCTTGATTACATATTCAACACCGCTTCAATAAATCACTCTAGACATGCCAAATTAATGCGGAGTGAAATGCAAACAAATGAATTGTGGATAACTGTATTTATTGCATTTTTTAAATGTATTTATGCATTGCACCTTCCTTCTGTTCAAACAGGTTTATTGACTTCAAGGAGACTCTGAGGAGAGTTGATGAGTGAGTGATCAGTACCACGGACAGCGCCGCTCCTCACACCTCTGCAGCTCATCGACCTGACCATACATCTACAGGACAGTGCGTGTGACTGAAGAAATCTAGATTCCCTGTTTTTCTGTTTAAAATAATAGTATTGGTAGCCTACATATTTGTGTTAATCACTGGTAAAAAAAAAAAAAAAAAAGAGAGAGAGAGAAGAAAACATGTAAAAAAACAAAAAAAAACAAACGACATATTAAAATATTTTATTGTCTAAAACAATAACATTCTAAAAACTCCAAGTCAAGTAAAAAACTAAACTAAGCCAAGTTAAAGATAAAATGCAGGTAAAGTCACAATTAAGATGCCAAAATCCAAGCAGTCCGCAGTTAAAAATGCAAACACTGTGCATTTATCAAAGCAACGCAAAAAGTAAATAAAATAAAATAAAATAAGGCTTTGGTGTTTGGAGCCACCATAATTACAACAATTTAACACCACCTCATCATGACAAATCATATTTTGAAAATATGAAAATATTTCTTTTAATTTCTGACTATCTACTGTAACTTTCTAACCTGTAAAATCAGCTTATTCTGAACTTCTACAAGTTTGCAAAATCACACAGATTACAAGAAATTTGGAAAAATTGTGTTTTAGAAGCACAAAAGCAAATAAAAACATATTTAATTCTAAGCCAGAGAAAAATAATTATTTTTTAAAAAATGCCAAATTGTGGATTAATCATTTGTCAGAGTTATAATATGTAGGATCCTGAGCTTTAGGGTCGTCTGTGTTTTCACTGGATCTCTTCATATTCTGGAGAAGAAGTGAACATATTCATCACTAATAAGATCTGATGTTAAACATCCACATGATGAACAGTAACAGCAGAGTAACTCACGTCCAGTGTGTCGTATTCAGAAGATCTGGACTTGGGGTCAAGGGTCATGTAGGTGTCCTCAGGAGCCCCCGGCTGATGACACACAATGATGAGAGATTAATTCTCCCTCCAGAACTGACAGACACAGATGAGAAGAGACATGAGGAGATCTACACACCGTCTTACTGTGTGCTGATCCTCTGGGGTTTTGCTCTTCTGATGGAGTCGCTCGTTTCCTGAGAGAGGAGAAGAAATGAACATCAACACAAACTGACTCTGAATCTTTCTAACAGTTCAGACACAGAGTCTCCTTCACCTTCTGATCAAGAGCCCGATGAAGACCATCAGAATCACAGCCATCAGGACAACAGCTGCAGAGATCCCCCCCGAGACCCCGATCAGAGATGAGCGGCTTTCTTCAGTCGTGCAGATCAGAGGAAGAAAAACTATTACTCTTTATACTCAGACGACGAGCTGAGATCAACAGAGATGTTTCTCACCTTCAACAGCGACTGAAACAGAGACTGATCTCTGAGATCCATGTTGATTCTGAGCCTCACAAGAGTAGCGTCCGCTGTGACTGGAGCTAAAGCTGGAGATGATGAAACTCTGTCCAGATCCAACAGATGAGCTTTGATTCTCCTTAAACCATCTGAAGATGAGAGCAGGAGGGTTTGAGTCACTGCTGCAGATCAGAGTCACTGAATCTCCCTCCACTATTACACCAGACGGACTGATGGACACCGAGACGCTCTTTGGAGGATCTGAAAAATATAAAAATACTTCTGACAGTCCTTCATTTGATCAGTCTGAACTGAATGTTGTCTGATATGAAGCTCAAGTCTTGACGTACATCTGACGCTGAGAGTGACGGCAGGAGACGACAGATGTTTCTGATTTCTCGGTGCACAGCTGTAGTTTCCCGTATCATCTCTGCTGACCGACGACAGCAACAGCTGATCCGAGACGATCGAGTCTGATAAACGCTTGCCATTTTTATACCAGGTGAAGTTTGTTTTATCTGAGAGGTAACAGGTGGTCTTACAAAATAAAACAGGTGATGCTCCCTCAATGATCTCTGCAGGAATCTCCACTCTGAGATCTGAAATCAAGGAGAAAACATGATTCATGATTCATAATAAAGAACAGAGTCTAATCTGTGAGTGTAATATTAGTTTGACTGTACCTGTCACTTTGAGCTCAGGCCCAGGATAACCCAGATAATTTTGATCTTCAACACCTGTCACGATTCTGAGGCAGTACATTCCTTCATCTGTGTGTGTCACATTACTGAGTTTGAGAAAGAACAATCCTTCTTTACCCGGGAAGAACTGAACTCTGTCTCTGTAATCTGTATGATTCATCAGATTGATACTCTTGCCTTTATATGGGTTTACAGTCCAGAATATCTCTGTCACTGTGAGATGATTTGGGTGTTTATAAGAGCCTAATAAAGTTATTGTTGAACCCTTTAGAGCACATTTTGTCATACTGGAGTATTTAACCTCCCATTCCCGGCTGCAGATCACTAGGAAATATAAAACAGGAAAATACAGATTAAATGCATATTAATCTCTTAAAAGGAGAGTATATTTGTGTTTTTATTTCCAATCAACTTCAGAAGTACCCATACTGTCTGTCTCTCTGATTGCTTTGATTGCCTTTATATATTGTTTGTTAAACTCAGAAATTTTACTCTTCAGCTTTACTTTCAATTTATTATAAGCATCCAAACACAAAATAAAACAAGAGTAGCATATAAACTGGGCATAGTGGACATGTTTGTAACAGTCTCATCTCCTGAGCAAAACAACTTAAAACAAAATAATTTGTGACAGACTCACCAGGAATCAGAAGCAGAGAAACCAGAGAGAAAAGACAAAACATTCTGAAAAACATTGAGAAAATGATTAAAGTTTCAAATATATGAGATTGAAGTCTATGGTTTCAGACAAATGCATTCTGATCATTTAGTAACCAATCAATCAGTTTATATTTGATGCAGAGAGCCAGGAAGACAAAGAGTGATAAAGAAAGAGTATTTTTATTTAGTAACATGCTGGATACAAGACACAAATTCTAGATTAAATTTGAAAGAAATGCAGCCAACTTTTATAATAAACAAGTAAATGAATATATCATAGTGTAAATAGTATAATCTATCTTCAATAATCTGAGTGTAACAAATCTCTGAGCATATCATGTTAGATGCGAGATAAAGGAAAAGAAACAGAGGTGCTGAGGGATCCCTTAAGTACGGTGTCTGTGAGAGGACATGATCGGTTCACTTTGTTTTGTCGTGGCCACAGGATCATTTTGTCGAGGTAATGACATCCTCATGCTGTGGCCTCCAGATGTAATGTTGAGGAAACTGTCAGGAGCTTCATGTTTTTCTCGTGGCCACGAGCTTAATGCGTAAACAAACCTGCGTGACCATAGCAACCCGGGATTATCAGAGATGGATTCATTCATATTTTATTTTGACTTACAAAATTATTATATTATTTATTATAGAAAATATTTCATTATTCAATCATGGGATATTAAATTTGTCCTGAAGGCTTAAAAACATATTTCATATTTCATATTGGTCATTTGTTAAAATGATTTGTATTGGATGTAAACATGATTAATATATAAACATGACTTATGTGCGAATTATTTGTGAAACTACATAGAAGCATGTAGTATTTCTTCTTTTTTTCTGTAGTTTTCACAGTGTTCATGTGTTGCATGGTGCTCATTGAGAGGAAGAAATAAACTGACACCCGTTTGAAACTCTCTGCGTCTTGATCATTATATCAGAGGGGCTGCTACAAAGTTTATCATGAATAAATAATAAATTGAATGAATAATTGTTATAATAATGAATTAATAAATAGATTAATAGAAACACGACACGCTCATTTATCATCAGATCATGTCAAAACTTTATAGGCATAATTGTCAGATAAATGATAAATGACCCTGTTGTGTTTTCATTTACAAATGAAACTTTCTGATGGGGCTATTATAGGGTGCTGTTTGTAAAATAAAATGTGTAAGAAAAACTGGTCAGATTTAACTACAAAACAAATACATTTGTGCAAGATTTACAAAAAAAATAAGCTTTATGCAATAATTTTACTAATTAAGGTTAAACAATATTTGTAATAATTAAATCTAATATATATTTTCAATTTTTTTACTAAATGACTATATTACAATAAAGTATTAAATGTAAATATAAATGTTTTATCTAAATCTAAATCTTAATTTTAAAGCTAAATGTTAAATCTAAATGTTAATCTTATATCTAAATGTTATAGTTAAATATTTAAAAGTGTAGCAAAATATTTAGAGAATATAATATATACAGATAGCAACTGTGGTTTAACACCCTCTGAACGAATATAGCAAGTATTAGCATTTCTCAGTTCTGCGGACCTTGTTTGTGCAGCTCTTACAGCGGCGAGACTAAAGTACACTCAGTGAACTACACTTCACATTCTAAGAAAGCACTTCAGTCATATGAAAACTTGTCTTTGTCAAAGTGTAGTAAATTCTGCCATTGTGTAAGCACATTGTTCAGGCAAGACAGTAGCTAGCATGTGAATCACAAAATCAAGCATTATAACTCACACTACTAATATAAAGAACTGTTAATGCTAAAGAATCATAACCAAATGATAAAGGGAAATACAATAAATTAATAAAAGAAATTAGCTGTCCTACCTTGATTAACTATAACCTTCAGGGCTCATATTTATAATAATAGCTGATCAAACTGTACAGTGGGAAACTTTGTCTCAAAGAGTTGAGTTAGTTGTCATTTCCTCTCTGTATTTCCTTTATGTGAGTGAAAGATGCTCCTCCTCCAGTCACATGACACTAATTTAGATTCAACATAAATATACGCTATAAATATACGCTGCTGTTAAAAAAGTTGTGAGCATCATGCAACTTCTTCAGTGACAAGCATCTGTGAGTAAAAATTTCCATCAGATATCTTGAGTAAATACCCATCAACACAATCTCAAACCACAAAACCACTCCAGATATGCAACATAAATACAAAGTCAAATTCAGATTAACAAAAAAATATAAAAATAAGGTAAACTTTATTTGTTTTACAATGTACTCTTTATCCCTCACATCTGACCAGACATCTGGAGGCAGGTAGATGTAACTGCAATGCATTTATTATTACATAGTCGACATGAAATCACAGTTGATTCATTTTCTTAATCCATGTTACTGGCTTTTTTTGTGCATGCATAATTTTGACATCATAAACCTTTATGCATAACCCTTCTTGAAATCTGATTTAATCTTCCTCTTTCTTTCTGCTTAGGTAGCAACTTGCTGACTAAATCTAGATTTCTTTACAGGCTAAATATGAGTGTTTTGTTTTCATGTTGATCTGGGTGTAACACTGCGAGTAACACTATAAAGAGTAACATGTTTAATTCAAAGCCAGGGAGAGTGGAAATCTTAACAAAGTTATACGTGAATCTATAGGAGAATATCAATAATTAAAAAAAGAGTCATATCATGAACTAATCAGTTGTCAATGTCTTCATACGCAGCCTCCTGAGCTTCGGGGTCGTCTGTGTTTTCACAGGATCTCTTCATATTCTGGAGAAGAAGTGAACATATTCATCACTAATAAGATCTGATGTTAAACATCCAGATGATGAACATTAACAGCAGAGTAACTCACGTCCAGTGTGTCGTATTCAGAAGATCTGGACTTGGGGTCAAGGGTCGTGTAGGTGTCCTCAGGAGCCCCCGGCTGATGACACACAATGATGAGAGATTAATTCTCCCTCCAGAACTGACAGACACAGATGAGAAGAGACATGAGGAGATCTACACACCGTCTTACTGTGTGCTGATCCTCTGGGGTTTTGCTCTTCTGATGGAGTCGCTCGTTTCCTGAGAGAGGAGAAGAAATGAACATCAACACAAACTGACTCTGAATCTTTCTAACAGTTCAGACACAGAGTCTCCTTCACCTTCTGATCAAGAGCCCGATGAAGAGCATCAGAATCACAGCCATCAGGACAACAGCTGCAGAGATCCCCCCCGAGACCCCGATCAGAGATGAGCGGCTTTCTTCAGCCGTGCAGATCAGAGGAAGAAAAACTATTACTCTTTATACTCAGACGACGAGCTGAGATCAACAGAGATGTTTCTCACCTTCAACAGCGACTGAAACAGAGTCTGATCTCTGAGATCCATGTTGATTCTGAGCCTCACAAGAGTAGCGTCCGCTGTGACTGGAGTTAAAGCTGGAGATGATGAAACTCTGTCCAGATCCAACAGATGAGCTTTGATTCTCCTTAAACCATCTGAAGATGAGAGCAGGAGGGTTTGAGTCACTGCTGCAGATCAGAGTCACTGAATC
This sequence comes from Carassius gibelio, assembly GCF_023724105.1. Classification (NCBI taxonomy): domain Eukaryota; kingdom Metazoa; phylum Chordata; class Actinopteri; order Cypriniformes; family Cyprinidae; genus Carassius; species Carassius gibelio. The sequence continues at coordinate 36,436,148 of NC_068371.1, forward strand.
TCCCTCCACTATTACACCAGACGGACTGATGGACACCGAGACGCTCTTTGGAGGATCTGAAAAATATAAAAATACTTCTGACATTCCTTCATTTGATCAGTCTGAACTGAATGTTGTCTGATATGAAGCTCAAGTCTTGACGTACATCTGACGCTGAGAGTGACGGCAGGAGACGACAGATGTTTCTGATCTCTCGGTGCACAGCTGTAGTTTCCCGTATCATCTCTGCTGACCGACGACAGCAACAGCTGATCCGAGACGATCGAGTCTGATAAACGCTTGCCATTTTTATACCAGGTGAAGTTTGTTTTATCTGAGAGGTAACAGGTGGTCTTACAAAATAAAACAGGTGATGCTCCCTCAATGATCTATGCAGGAATCTCCACTCTGAGATCTGAATCATGGAGAAAACATGATTCATGATTCATAATAAAGAACAGAGTCTAATCTGTGAGTGTAAAATTAGTTTGACTGTACCTGTCACTTTGAGCTCAGGTCCAGGATGAAACAGATAATTTTGATCTTCAACACCTGTCACGATTCTGAGGCAGTACATTCCTTTATCTGTGTGTGTCACATTACTGAGTTTGAGAAAGAACAATCCGTCTTCACCCTTGAAGTACTGAACTCTGTCTCTGTAATCTGTATGATTCATCAGATTGATACTCTTGCCTTTAGATGGGTTTACAGTCCAGAATATCTCTGTCACTGTGAGATGATTTGGGTGTTTATAAGAGCCTAATAAAGTTATTGTTGAACCCTTTAGAGCACATTTTGTCGTACTGGAGTAATTAACCTCCCATCCCTTGCTGCAGATCACTGGGAAATATAAAACAGGAAAATACAGATTAAATGCATATTAATCTCTTAAAAGGAGAGTATATTTGTGTTTTTATTTCCAATCAACTTCAGAAGTACCCATACTGTCTGTCTCTCTGATTGCTTTGATTGCCTTTATATATTGTTTGTTAAACTCAGAAATTTTACTCTTCAGCTTTACTTTCAATTTATTATAAGCATCCAAACACAAAATAAAACGAGTAGCATATAAACTGGGCATTGTGGACATGTTTGTAACAGTCTCATCTCCTGAGCAAAACAACTTAAAACAAAATAATTTGTGACAGACTCACCAGGAATCAGCAGCAGAGAAACCAGAGAGAAAAGACAAAACATTCTGAAAAACATTGAGAAAATGATTAAAGTTTCAAATATATGAGATTGAAGTCTATGGTTTCAGACAAATACATTCTGATCATTTAGTAACCAATCAATCAGTTTATATTTGATGCAGAGAGCCAGGAAGACAAAGAGTGATGAAGAAAGAGTATTTTTATTTAGTAACATGCTGGATACGAGACACAAATTCTAGATTAAATTTGAAAGAAATGCAGCCAACTTTTATAATAAACAAGTAAATGAATATTTCATAGTGTAAATAGTATAATCTATCTTCAATAATCTGAGTGTAACAAATCTCTGAGCATATCATGTTAGATGCGAGATAAAGGAAAAGAAACAGAGGTGCTGAGGGATCCCTTAAGTACGGTGTCTGTGAGAGGACATGATCGGTTTCCTTAGTTTTCCTGTGGCCACATGATCATTTTGTCGAGGTAATGACATCCTCATGCTGTGGCCTCCAGATGTAATGTTGACGAAACTGTCAGGAGCTTCATGTTTTTCTCGTGGCCACGGGTTTATTGCGTAAACAAACCTGCATGACCATAGCAACCCGGGATTATCAGAGATGGATTCATTCATATTTTATTTTGACTTACAAAATTATTATATTATTTATTATAGAAAATATTTCATTATTCAATCATGTGATATTTAATTTGTCCTGAAGGCTTAAAAACATATTTCATATTTCATATTGGTCATTTGTTAAAATGATTTGTATTGGATGTAAACATGATTAATATATAAACATGACTTATGTGCGAATTATTTGTGAAACTACATAGAAGCATGTAGTATTTCTTCTTTTTTTCTGTAGTTTTCACAGTGTTCATGTGTTGCATGGTGCTCATTGAGAGGAAGAAATAAACTGACACCCGTTTGAAACTCTCTGTGTCTTGATCATTATATCAGAGGGGCGACTACAAAGTTTATCATGAATAAATAATAAATTGAATGAATAATTGTTATAATAATGAATTAATAAATAGATTAATAGAAACACGACACGCTCATTTATCATCAGATCATGTCAAAACTTTATAGGCATAATTGTCAGATGATTATGACCCTGTTGTGTTTTCATTTACAAATGAAACTTTCTGATGGGGCTATTATAGGGTGCTGTTTGTAAAATAAAATGTGTAAGAAAAACTGGTCAGATTTAACTACAAAACATTTGTGCAAGATTTACAAAAAAATAAGCTTTATGCAATAATTTTACTAATTAAGGTTAAACAATATTTGTAATAATTAAATCTAATATATATTTTTAATTTTTTTACTAAATGACTATATTACAATAAAGTATTAAATGTAAATCTAAATGTTTTATCTAAATCTAAATCTTAATTTTAAAGCTAAATGTTAAATCTAAATGTTAATCTTATATCTAAATGTTATAGTTAAATATTTAAAAGTGTAGCAAAATATTTAGGGAATATAATGTATACAGATAGCAACTGTGGTTTAACACCCTCTGAACGAATATAGCAAGTATTAGCATTTCTCAGTTCTGCGGACCTTGTTTGTGCAGCTCTTACAGCGGCGAGACTAAAGTACACTCAGTGAACTACACTTCACATTCTAAGAAAACACTTCAGTCATATGAAAACTTGTCTTTGTCAAAGTGTAGTAAATTCTGCCATTGTGTAAGCACATTGTTCAGGCAAGACAGTAGCTAGCATGTGAATCACAAAATCAAGTATTATAACTCACACTACTAATATAAAGAACTGTTAATGCTAAAGAGTCATAACCAAATGATAAAGGGAAATACAATAAATTAATAAAAGAAATAGGAAATAATTTGACTAATAATTAGCTGTCCTACCTTGATTAACTATAACCTGCAGGGCTCATATTTATAATAATAGCTGATCAAACTGTACAGTGGGAAACTTTGTCTCAAAGAGTTGAGTTAGTTGTCATTTCCTCTCTGTATTTCCTTTATGTGAGTGAAAGATGCTCCTCCTCCAGTCACATGACACTAATTTAGATTCAACATAAATATACGCTATAAATATACGCTGCTGTTAAAAAAGTTGTGAGCATCATGCAACTTCTTCAGTGACAAGCATCTGTGAGTAAAAATTTTCATCAGATATCTTGAGTAAATACTCATCAACACAATCTCAAACCACAAAACCACTCCAGATATGCAACATAAATGCAAAGTCAAATATAAATTAACAAAAAAAATATAAAAATAAGGTAAACTTTATTTGTTTTACAATGTACTCTTTATCCCTCACATCTGACCAGACATCTGGAGGCAGGTAGATGTAACTGCAATGCATTTATTATTACATAGTCGACATGAAATCACAGTTGATTCATTTTCTTAATCCATGTTACTGGCTTTTTTTGTGCATGCATAATTTTGACATCATAAACCTTTTTGCATAACCCTTCTTGAAATCTGATTTAATCTTCCTCTTTCTTTCTGCTTAGGTAGCAACTTGCTGACTAAATCTAGATTTCTTTACAGGCTAAATATGAGTGATTTGTTTTCATGTTGATCTGGGTGTAACACTGCGAGTAACACTATAAAAAGTAACATGTTTAATTCAAAGCCAGGGAGAGTGGAAATCTTAACAAAGTTATACGTGAATCTATAGGAGAATATCAATAATTAAAAAAAAGAGTCATATCATGAACTAATCAGTTGTCAATGTCGTCATACGCAGCCTCCTGAGCTTCGGGGTCGTCTGTGTTTTCACTGGATCTCTTCATATTCTGGAGAAGAAGTGAACATATTCATCACAAATAAGATCTGATGTTAAACATCCACCTGATGAACATTAACAACAGAGTAACTCACGTCCAGTGTGTCGTATTCAGAACATCTGGACTTGGGGTCAAGGGTCATGTAGGTGTCCTCAGGAGCCCCCGGCTGATGACACACAATGATGAGAGATTAATTCTCCCTCCAGAACTGACAGACACAGATGAGAAGAGACATGAGGAGATCTACACACCGTCTTACTGTGTGCTGATCCTCTGGGGTTTTGCTCTTCTGATGGAGTCGCTCGTTTCCTGAGAGAGGAGAAGAAATGAACATCAACACAAACTGACTCTGAATCTTTCTAACAGTTCAGACACAGAGTCTCCTTCACCTTCTGATCAAGAGCCCGATGAAGACCATCAGAATCACAGCCATCAGGACAACAGCTGCAGAGATCGCGACCCCGATCAGAGATGAGTGGCTTTCTTCAGCCGCATCTAAAATATAAAAGAAATGACATTCATGATCATCAGTCACAAAACACACAAGAGGATCTGTTCTCAGTTCTTGCACTATTGTTCACTTATACATCAAATTCAGCCAAACAAGTGTGAAATGAAAATCAGGAAAACATACACAGTTGTAATCAACTCGAAACCTGTTCACTGCAATGGCTTTGTAAGCATTACATTTTTCCCTGTGGAAGAACTGTAATTTAATTATGAAGAACACGTGAGATGTTTCAAAGTAAAGCTCTCAGGTATCTTACATCCAGGTCTAACAGTGACTTCAACAGACGTGGATCTCAGTCCCTCATGACCGCGTAAGATGCAGGAATATCGGCCTCCGTCCTCCAGCTTAACAGACTCCAAAACAAGTATGTTTTCCCCATGGAGTTGACTGTGCAGTTGCCCATCTTTCATCCAAATGTAGGTTGGTACAGTCATGGACGGGATGCATGAACCACAGGCAAACATGATCAGGTCTCCCTCCATCACCACATCAGACTCGGTCTTTACTTCCAGCTCCGCATCTGGACCAGAAACAAGTCCTTGATAAGTGTTCGGTGTAATCAGATTACTTTTTAAGTTACTAGTAGCTCATTACTTTTTCATTTACAACAAAATATTTGAATTACTTTTTCAAATTAGTAATGGAAGTTACTTTGTCTTCCTATTCTTTCCCATACACAGAGAGAAATCATAAGTGCAGGAAATAAATGTTAAATACACACAAAAATACCTTCATGTATTTAATGGCATTTTATCAAATGTCTTTGCTGCTGACCTTTGATGATCCAATTCATCCATATTAATAAGCAAAAAGATTTGTTTTATTGCTGAAGAGTGTTTAGCCGCCTTCCCCTGCGTCCCTCAGTTCTTCATGTGATCCAGAAATGTTTGTTTGAGCTGCGCTCTCTATGCAATGCATTACTTTCCATCAACAGTAATTAAGTAACAGTTACTTTTTAGAGAGTAATGCATGAATGTACTGTAGGGGATGAGAATGTAATGCAATGCACTGTAAGTTACTTTAGATATAAACATCTGCCTTAGGCGTCAGTGTAAATATAAATATCTTTTTTCAGAGACTTCTTACAGCTACATTATGTTCCTTTTGGTCCCCGACTGGTTGAAGAAGAAAACTACAAGTAAGTACACTTAAAAAAAATGGTTCTAAACAGCACCAGAAAAGGCTTTTTCAGCTTCTGACTATAGCAGAACCCTCTTTGGTGCTAAATAGAACCCTTTTTATAGGGTTCCCTAAAGAACCATGCTTTGACAGTGTATATAGAATCTCAATGGTGCTGTAAAAAAACCTTTATTTTCATTAATATTAGTATATTTATATAATCAATATCATTATTAATATTATCTGTATATATTATTTACATATACCCCTCTATCTTATATCTTATATAATCGGTTAGGGTTTTCATAAAAACAACCACAGCATGTTGTCAATTAGGTATTTTTATTTTATTTTATTACATGAAATTGTAGCAAGAATGACAGTGATCTAACAACCATTATTAGCAGAATAAATTAATAATTGACACTGAACATATAGAAATACTTAAAGTAAAACAGAAACAGGAAATAGTGAAATGAAGACCAAGTGAAATGCTGTATTTTCACGATCCTCTGCCTGTAAGTTTATCATTGTGTGTATTTTGGTGTGATTGAGTGGCAGTTTCTCTCTAAATAGATGACGAGGACACTTCCTTACATTTGTTTATGTAAAAACAGTTATATTTATGTAGGCCAAAAGTAGTATCTGAGCACTCCACAATGTTATGTTTATATATAAACCCAAGTAATATTAATAAAAAAGAAAACGTTAACAATAAATTCAACATCTTTGTTACTAACTCAGTGGAGATGGGAAAAGAGGTCTCCTTAACTGAACAGAGCTGGTCGCACTTACTCTTAAACTGAAAAGAGAACAATGCATGACTGGTAAGAAACCAGTTACAGTTTGAAAGTTAAAAACAATAGACATTTTAAGAAAGAAATCATTTACTGGTTGAGAGCATGTTGACAGTTTGTCTAGTTCATGGCTTAGCTCCAGAACGATCAGTGATGAGCCATATTTTTTATAGTTTTATCCTTTAAGATAGACAGTGACGATGGCCTTGTCATGTACTCTCGCCTATTATTTAAATGTTGTTCATCAGAAGCGCAGTTTTGAGCAACCCAATACGTTTAGTGCTTGATTCTTAAATGAATACTGTATAAACAGTTAAACTGCAGCGCTCACACTGAGATGTAAAAGGTCTTTATTCACACCTTTCACTCACCTGTTACTTCTAGCTGGATTCCCTGACTGTTTGTCCAGTTTTGTCCGGAAGCAGTGCTGAGCACAAACCGGAAGATGCCCGCGTCACTCTTTCTCACGTCCCTCAGCAGCAGCGAGCAGTTTCCCGCGTCAGGATGCACAGACTCCACACGGCCTTCAAACGCGGGGTCCTGAGAGACCCTGACCTTCTGCTCTGGTGATTTCTCATAGAGCCATTCGGCTGCTCTTACCTGCTCGCTCGGAGAAGTGTGTTTGCAGGGAATGAGCACCGTCGACTGCCGAACCACACACATTCTGCTGACGATATGAGTCACCTCATTCTGCACACCTGCAATACACAAGAATGCATGCAGAAATGCTGCTTTGTTTTTCTTAATTGGCATTATATTGTTCCATGATGAGCCTTAAAACCAAACATGCACTCTTAAAAATAAAGGGTCCAGAAGACGACTGTTTCAGTATACAGTGCACTGCAAGGTGTGAAAGTTTGTTCTTAAAGGGGGGGTGAAATGCTATTTCATGCATACTGAGTTTTTTACACTGTTAAAGAGTTGGATTCCCATGCTAAACATGGACAAAGTTTCAAAAATTAAGTTGTACGTTTGAAGGAGTATTTCTGTTCCAAAAATACTCCTTCCAGTTTGTCACAAGTTTCGGAAAGTTTTTTTCGAGTATGGCTCTGTGTGACGTTAGATGGAGCGGAATTTCCTTATATGGGTCCTAAGGCACTTCTGCCGGAAGAGCGCGCTCCCGTATAGCAGAGCACTGAGAGCACAACAGACTTCACTGATCGGAGCCAGAGCGAAATGTCACAAAAGAAGTGTGTTTTTGGTTGCCAGGGCAAGACAACCTGCACAGATTACCAAAAGAGAAACAGCATTAAGGGACCAGTGGATGGAGTTTATTTTTACAGAGCATCAACGGAGTTGTGCAAGTGTTTTTGTTTGTTTCCTGCATTTCGAAGATGCTTGTTTTACAAACAAGGCCCAGTTTGACGACGGATTTGCACATCGTTTATTTCTTAAGGATGATGCAGTCCCAACGAAAAAGGGTCACGATCGTGTGTTGGAACCGCAGGCGGTGAGTACAACTGCATATCTCTGTGTTGTTAACTTAGCTATCTGCGCGTAAGCACATCAAGTAAACAACATGCGATGCTGTAATCAAACTGCACTTTCCACATGTACAGCTTAAAAAAAAATAATAATAATAAATAAAAAGAAGACAAAGTGGAACTTAGTCATTTTCCAAAACCGCTAAGCAAATATATACAGTTTCAGTACATACCACATAGAGACGTCGTTGCTGATGCTGCTCTTGTTAAATTTCAGCCTCTGGATCTGATTCTGGATCATAAATATACGCTGAATCTGACTGTAAGCCATGGTTTGTTTTGGTTTGTTTTTCCTCACGGTAATGTCACAGCTTCCACATGCTCTAAACTCAAAAGCCTACTGGCGCTCGTGATTCTTTAGCTCCGCCCACACGTCACGCCTCCAGCGGCTCGTGTTTTTCCGGGAAGAATCGGCACAGACTATCTTTCTCTTATGAATATAATAAAACTAAAGACTTTTTGGAGTTATGAAGGATGCAGTACTACTCTATAGTTACTCAAGATTAACAGGATATTGAGTAAAAATGAGCATTTCACCCCCCCTTTAACTGCAGAGACACAGGATGCTTTAAGAGAAGTTGTTTTAAGCAAATGTGTTGCCAGTAAAGCAACTTTGTTTTCTGCTTATCAGAAAACGGTCTTCGGTAAAGACTGCTGTTTAATACATCACCACATCACACAGATATGTTACCTTTTGCCATCAGAGAGATCCAGACGAAGTACTGAGGCAGTAGAGCGGGACACACCTGCAACACATGAGACTTATCATGCAAAACCTCCATAAAATATCTGATCTTTCTTCACTGTGAAAATTCAAACTAGTTATTATTATGTATTCAGTAGTCATTATTCCTTAACCTTTTACAGAAACGCTTAATTAAAGCATGTTTCCAGCCTTGTTCTTATCATTGCTTGACTTAAACTGAACATAAATGACCAGGCTGTTCTTTACTACTATAAGTCTTGTGCTAAAATACAGTGCAGTGTTAAGAGTAACTTCAACGAGTTAAGAATAATGTAAGGGGAAAAAAAAACATCTCAGTCATTTAAACTAAACATGATTTAAAATGAAATACATTACCATGATACTGACGAACATTAAAGTAGAAGTTCAGACACTGTGGTGAAACAAGATGTACTAAGACTAGAATAACGTACATCCTCTTCCCTTGTGAAACCACGGAGAGAATTTGATATGCTCTCTGTCTAGAGAAAAGAAAAAATGCTGGTCAAGCTTAAAGTGACATAACTATGGAAAGTACAGCTGCTCTAAAGGGACCAAATATTAGCTCAATCTTATGGAAACATTTCCCAGGGTTTTTGACAAGGACTTGAATATTTTCTAAAAATGAGTAGACTGCATTTGTTGGAAGTGATAAAGAAGGAAAAGTTACTTTTTGAAAAAATACTTTTGACAAGTTACTCTTTTTTTTCTGAGAGTGTATGTCACAATGTCGTGTGTTTGCCTGGAACATAATTTAATTCTCAAGAGAATATGAAAGATGATATAATAGTAGCAACACACTTCCTGTTTATATAATTTCTTTTAGACTTGTAAAAAAAAAGAGTTGAAGCAGTTAGGTTCCACAGTCTCCGAGACACTGCGTACAGATACTTATCTTTGAAGTGTGTCACTTGAAGTGAGTTAAATCTGACAAAACCTCCGTTTGTAAAACGTTATAAAGTAAAAAGTAGATTTAGTATTCTATATTTAATGTTAAAAAACGTCAAACATATTATATGTGTTTATAGATGCTCTTAAACGCGTATACAGTATGTGTACAGTACGCCTGTACAGTAACGTCACGTTCATCCGAACTTGCGCGAGCTCTCTCGGGACCGGAGTCCGTCAGGCATCATGTCCAACAATAACGCGAGCAGCAGCAGTGTGGCTGGGGCGCAGAGAGCCGTCAAACAGCTCAGACTGGAGGCCAAAATACGACGAATTAACGTACGTATGTCGACTTCAACAGTAAACCTGTACGAGTGCTGGGTTTTAAGAGTTTATGAATGAGTTTAGCCGGGTTGAGTTACTGCTAGTGCTAACGCTAACCATTGTTGACAAAACAATCAAAACGCGTTTTAACTCGCGTGTAACGTTAGGTTAATAGTTTCAGTTTTTTAAGTCTCGGCTTTTCCGAGATGCGTTTAAAGTGTTTAATACTAGTTTTACACTGCCAGAAGCGTATTTTAGGCGTAAAGTTCAAACAACTGTTAGATGTTGTTCACCATGCTCATTAATAATGCAAATATATGCAAACAAAGAAGGACCCCTGTTGTACAGTGATGGGGTCAGATTTTATTTTAATATTGTGGAACATATTACTTTAAAGACAATGGAGAAACTTTGGTGTGTGTCCAAACTAAACTTTTTTTTATTTATTTATTTTTTTGCGTGCGTTGCTGACCCCGAACAAAAAGACAAACGGGACTCTAAAGACCCCTTAATATAAAAATGCTATTTTTTTTTCTTTTTCTTTCTTTTTTTTTTTTGATTTAGAATACTGTGCAATAAATTTCACTATTAATGCAATGTTTGGTAGTAGTGTTACCCAATATACCGGAACTATAGATTAATCATGCCACTGTTGTCTGAAAGAAACAGATTTACATTTGTTCAATGCTCAGAAGCAATCAGAACATAGAGAAAAGCTAATTTCAACCAATGTAGGGCAAGATACTACAAGTGAATAGGTTAAAAAAAAAAAAAAAACTTGTTGATTGATCACAGTACATTAAGACACAAATTGTGTATTAAATATGCTTCATAATTTCAGGTTCAGACTCCTTCTTTTCAACCCCTCTGTAAACACCTTCAAAATATATACAGGAATAAAACTCGGGAGTGTGCACTTAATGCATATTGTTATGTGGTCTTAATTGTAATCTCTGTAGGTTTCTCAAGCTGCTACAGACTTGAAGAACTTCTGCCTGCAAAACGCACATAAAGACCCGCTGCTGTTGGGCGTGCCGTCCAGCGACAACCCCTTCCGGCCGCCCAAGTCCTGCGGCCTCCTCTGAACAACTCCTGTCCGATCACACATAGGTTACCAACAAACTCCCGTCCTTCTAAAGCACCCTAGATGCATTTAGTAAACGCTTACACAGTCATAATCGTTTTCAAATTTATGAGGCCATCCAAGATGGATACGAGTGTTTCTTCAATGTAGCATTGCATCACTTGCTCACCAATGGATGCTCTGCAGTGAATGGGTGCCGTCAGAATGAGAGTACAAACAGCTGATAAAAACATCCCAATAATCCAGAAAAGTATTCTTGTGAAGTGAAAACCTGTGTGTTTGTATGAAACAAATCCATCATTGAGAGGTTTATTCCTTCAAACTGGTCCATAATCCATATTGTTTGGTGAAAAGAAATCTTGTCTGAGTCAGGAGAGAAATATGCACCGGTCAAGCACCGTATACAAGCAAAACCAGTTTTAAATAAACAAGTTTGTGGATTTTGCTGTGGCCTACTTTCCTCCAGATCTGTTCCTGGGAACAAACAAACTCACCTACATCTTGGATGACCTGTTTTCAGCAAATCTTCATTTTTGAATGATCTACTCCTTTAAATATATTAATATCTATGTGACATCTGTTATTTCAGAGCTGGTGAAGTGCTCAGATGATGGGGCTGCCTTCGAGTGTCTGTTTCTACTTTTACACCACTCCATAAAGACCTGAAATACTACAAACACTACTTAGCATAGCAAGAAATATTTCCCCTGTATTAATTTCCATCAAACTCATTTAATATCTGCACAGTTGCTGTCTATTTTTATTAACTTTATTAATGCTGAATTTACACCGTATAGTACAGTCAACTGTAAAAGCGATGACACCCCCATGTTTTCAAAGTAATTTTATGTACAAAACACTATTTTATTTGTAATGCATATTTTATAAAACAAAAAGATGAAGATTGTGCTAAGTTTTCCCTTGTTTATGTGGAAGGAATGGACAAATTAAACTATTAGAATATATTTCTACTGTATCTGACTTATGACCTGCAAGATTTGGTTTGAAGGTCATTTGTAAACACTGTTAGATGTCTTCCTTTATCTGAAGCCCATCTGAGGTCTGAACTAATGAGCTGATGAGTTGAGTCAGGTGTGTTTGATGAGGAAGACGTTCAATTTGTGCTCTGTTGAGGAAACCTTTATTACCTACTGAATTAACATGTTCAAATTAAACCTTTATTCCCGTTTCATTGACTTTTTGCTTAACTGACTTTTAAATAAAGTGTTCTTGATCATTTATCTGTTGTCTTTTGTTGAATGTCCTTTAAAATGCACGGTTGAAGTGTGTTTTATCTCTGATACGTCGGTGCTCACAGCTGCTGGCTAATAGACTGAAGCTCTTAATCACTGATGAGATGATTGAAGGAAACCTGCAGATATCAGATCAAATGGTTGATTAAATGAAACCGAAGTCATTTATGATCTCAGTTTGCTCCGTGACACTCTTTATTAACTTTTTAAGCTGCCTTGTGAGTGAATAGGTGCATACATTATTATTTATTTTTATTTTGCTCTGATAAGACGTATGTATTCATATGTTCAGGGAATGAACTGATGTAGAAATGATACATTTTGATAAGTTACTTGATGTTAATCGTTTATAAATTGTGCGAAAAAAATCTAATTTGCTTCTTTGCTGAAGAAACTGATCAGTAATTTTACTTCTGAAACATTAGTTTTATTTCCTATTTATTTCTATACACTGGAAAAGGGCATTTTGACTAAGACGCTAGTGTTTTGAGTTGCAGTGATTAATATTGTTTTGCTGCAGGATCTGGGCTTATGGCACACAAACATGTCGCAAGATGCCCAACATCCCACATGAGAGCTCAGGACTGTTCAGGTAACACACACACACAAACACACACACACACACACACACAGTCAGCATGTCAGACGGCTTATACACAGATTGAGTTTGTGTTTCTCTGCATCTCAGAGATGCTGAACTCTGTGATTCTGCCTCCGTGTCCTGAAGAAACCACACACAGCTTCTCACACAGGATCTTCAGAGACCCGACCAACTCATTACAGGTGCACAAAACACCCGAGCCTCGCTCAACATCACCGTTCACAAATCTTCTATTTTTTTTGCATCAAGTTGTGACCGTATTATTCTTCTCCGTTAAACATTTTCCTTTTATCCATCTATCATGCATTATGTATTTTTACTTCATTTTAGTACTTGTATCTTATATTATTTTTTTACTTATTTCGTATACATATATTTTGCAACTATTAATTGCATTATATATTTAGGACCCCAGCAAAAAAAAAAAAAGAGAATGAACCTCTCAAGAGGTGTTTATCCCAAATATATAGTTATAAAAAATATTCATTATTTTATTTTATTTATTATGTTGGTACTATCCACTCAAACACAAGAGGTTTATTCCAATATTATACCAATATAATTATTTAATTGTTCTATTATAAGAGAATGACTGACCATATCATCTTTAACAGGAGCAGCTTATAGAGAAGGACCTCCACATCTCCAGACTGCAAGATGCTCTGACCTCTGAAAGAGAAAAGGTTAATCTCTCACATGATGTGCAATTAATATTAATCTATCTTAGAGTTTCTTAGGTGCAAGGCAATAGATCCCAAGTAGGGGTAACTGCAGGCTGGAGTAGAGGGTGTTGTGGTGAAGGTAGGGGGTGTGGCTTAGGGGTTATCTGTTGTAGCACTCACCTCTCAGCACGCCTCCTTATGCCACGCCCATTACCACGCCCTGCAGCTACACCTGTGTCTGATCCGCTTGTCTGTGTGCAGTGTGCGCAGCTGCAGTGTTGCAGTAACCAGCAGGCAGCAGAGCTGAAGCGCAGAGAGCAGCACATCAACCGCATGAGAGACAAACTCTCACAGCTCACCGACAGACACAAACACCGCAGCATCTGTGAGACTCACTACTACACAAACCCTGTTTGTTTAACTTCTACTGGTTTTCACCTCTGAGCCCGATGCATTCGCTCACCCTAGGGGTTACATTACTATATAAAACCCAACTGAAACATGACTGAATGATATTCCCTGTCCATAGCCATTGAGATAATAAATGTGTTGCCGAAGCGGACCGGACGGAGAGAGCCTGGCTTCAAGACCGCAAGGGCTGATGGGAGGTACAACCAATGTCCTGAAACGTTAGAAATGTTTTATTGACAATACTGTGCGCTGATGAATCATGCATGTGTATAACCGTAAACAATTTGACTTAAGTTCTTTTAATGGCAAATTTCTAAAGAGTTGGTGCAAGTGCTTTGTCTCCTCAGGACAGAAGAAGCACTGCGTCTGCTGTTGGACCGAAGGGAAGCCGAGCTCAGAGAAGCCATGAAACTACGACACGGCCTCACTACTCTACTGCACATGCTCCGAAATAACATGGAGCAGGTGAGAACGAGAGAGAAACATGATTTCCTGTGTCAATAAACGGCTACATACTATTTTAAATGCTTTTAAGTATGAATTGTGACTCCCACTATAAAATTTAAGATGAAAGTATGCAAATCAGGGTGCTCATATAGTAAAATCTTTTTAATTAGACACTAAGAGACAGCTGCCATACAGAACTGGCAGATGAGAATGATGACAAAGTGCTGGTCCAATCAGAGCAGTGCCTCGGTGATCATGTGACCGGAGGTGTGGTCCAGGAGTGGATGCAGGTTCAGAAAAGACTCCAGGAGCTCATGTTAAGGAGTAAGAACTGTGTGATTTGAAACTGACAGGTTCGAGGAGGCTTTATAGACTTGATTCTGCGTGTGTGTTCAGGTCCTGTTGCTCACGGGACAGACCAGGAGAAGCTGCTGGCTCATCTTGAGGAGGAGCTAGAGCAGAGCAGACATCTGATTCGAGCGCAGCAGCAGTTACTGCAGGTCAGACACGAGAGCCGCGGTCCCGTCTGATCTTGTGTTAAGGTTTAGGAGAGTAGCTGAAGGTGATTTCTCTCAGGACAGTGTGTCTCCGCCCCTCCCCACTGTGCTGATGGACAGCTACTATCTGGAGGAGTGGGAGCGGCTACAGGACCACTGGGAGGAGTTTAACAGGCAGAGGCGGAGCTTCCAGCAAGAGAGGCATGCCTTCACTGAAGCTGCTATCCGATTGGGTCACGAGGTGAGAGGAGCTCGCACTGATTACATGTTTGTCATTATTGCATGTCTTCACATTTTTAATGAATGTAAAAACAAAAAAGCAATTTTTTTGCACAGTATAAAGAGTATGTCAGACCTACATTTCACTGCTTATGTCATAACTTGTACATGATATACATTTTGAATCTTGAATGAAGTCCGTTCACCTAACAGTGGCATCATGTGGAGAGAACCCCATTAAATGATCAACAATTCACTAATGCGGTTCTCAACCGGGGTCTGGGCCCTCTAGTGGGCCTCAGCTTATTTCCGTGGGGGCTTGATGCCTAAAAATTCTTTTAAAATAAGATCAAGCTTTAAAATTAGAAGACAAAAAAGTCTTTGAAAACCTTGGATGAACGAGGGAGTTTTAAAGGTGTGATTTCTATACCTGGAGTCATGGCAATTAGTAAAAGTCGAGGACATTTTTATAAAGAATATAAATCTAATTGTCAAGCTTTCATATTTTATCAGGTGTCAATTGCTATTTGTGAGTAAAAATGTTCATAGTCTCTGTAAACTTAGAGTGCAAAAATCACTCTAGAAATCACCCAGCTCTCTTTACGGTTCAAAGAAAGACATTTTGAAGATTCAAGAATCTTTTTGCTACAGCAACAGTTTATAGTGACCACCAGGGGGTTGTCAAGCATAAAAATCAAAGCATCTTAAAACTAATGAATCTTTTGAATGAGCTGCTTGATCATTACATTTTCCTTTTAATTTCCACAGAAAAATAAGTGCATGGGTTGCATAATAATAGGGTTTAATTTTAGGTGAATTATTCCTGTAACACTTGATGATCATAACTGTCCTCCAGTAATTAATCTCTGTGTGTGTGTTTCAGAGATGTGAGTTTGAGCGGCAGAAAGCCTCCCGTTTGAAGTCAGACTTCCTCAGTTTTTCTCCGGTCAAGAAAACCTTGCAGTGGAACAGGAGAGAAAGCACAGCGCTCAGCGACCTACGTATACACACACACACACACACACACAGAGCTCACACACAGATGTTTACATGTTTACAGCACTAACATCACACTGTAATGCAGCTGTTTGTGTGCAGGTGCAGCAGCACCGGAGCAGCTCTCTCTGTCCCCGTGTGTCACACCATCATCTGAGGGGTCAGAGGTCACGCCGGTGTCCCGTCAGAACATGGTCATGACCCCCAACACCCCTGAGCTGTACTCCGCTCTTAAACTGCCCTACTGCAGGTCTGATATCTGCCTCTGTCTCTCATGCACGGTTCATTCCAGAGCACAGGTGGATTTAAGAGTCCTGTTGTGTTTCAGGTCCGAGCGGATCCTTCAGTCACCTGATGAGCACAACGCAGACTGGCCCTTTCAGTTTACACCCTGAACCGCTTCATGAGCTGGAAATGATTTGTTTTTGTGTTTTTTTTTTTTTTGTGAAGAATTAATCAATTAAATAAAGGATGTCATGAATTATAGAATTACTTTGTATTGTTTCCACTTTCTAACACCTCAAAATCTCTCACAGATGCACACATCAGATCAATAATTGCATTGTTTTAAACAATACAGCTGAGACTTTGGCTAGCTGTCTCGATGTCTATTTTTAAAGTACTATTAAACACAAAGTCCACATAACATGCCTGCTCTTAGAGGCTTTGAACTCAACATGTTCTTTATATTACTGAAAATTATGTAATCTCAAACTGGAAGTGTGATTGGCTGATAATTAGGTTTACATGTGTTCAAGAAACCTGTTGTTTGATTTTTCTTTTGGTTACTGTCTTGATTTACTCCAGATTCAACTAAATTAAAAGTTCAAAAGTTAATGACACGCTAAATTTGCATACTGTAGATTGCTTGTTAAAATGTATTCAACTTTCCTCAAACACAGTTTTGTAAAATTTCTTATAACCAATTATGAATCACTTACATCAAATAGTTTAAAAACATTTGAAAAATATAAATAACGTAAAATTTTAAACTGACGGGAAGGATTCGCTTCACAAGAGAAAACAAATTATAACACGACCAACCGTCACACATTTTAAATAAATTATTTAAAGTCCTAATACACCGACACGCTGTGGATTGTGGGCCGTTCCCGCGTGCCGTAAAGCGCGAGCCTCCACCGTTGCTATGGGAAACCTGGCGAAAAGCAGGAAGTGCTGAATCTACACTGACAGCGGTGCGGATCTGTGTTTATCTCTGTATCAATGACACTCTGGTGCATAAACATAATCACAGGTAGCTTATCCGTCTTAACAGAACAGATATTCACCACGCAACCCTTCTTCGGAGGAACATATGATAGAGGTATCTCGTTCAAATTATTAGTAAACAAAGTCTGATGGAAGAATTAGCCTCCTTGCTAGCAGGCACTTTGACTGAATTAGTTGTTTACTTTATGATTTATATTATGAATTATCTGATATTTATTTTATGGCTTCGTTTGGCTTTGTTTCCAACAGTTTGGGTGCAAAATCAGCTAAATAAATGCTTTAGACTGACTTGTTTAATCCTGTAAACACTAGCAGGTTAAATACTGCTGAAACATTCCCTGGTGATCTCAGTCAGTGTTTATGGTAAAGGTGATGGAGGTCTGGGAGATATATATATATATATATATATATATATATATATATATATATATATATGCGTAGATTCTGATGCGTGGATTATACAAATACAGACGTCACGGTTCACGTCATGACGTCACTCGCGTTCTGGAGTGGTTGTATGTTGTGTTATTGACAGACTGATCCTGATGCAGTGGCTGTTATTAATGAATCACTCTCTCTTCAGGTTTGAGAGACCTTTGGAGAAAATGAGTCGAAGCCAGAACCCTGCGCAGAAGGGCCAGGGGACCGCCAGGGCCAGACAGGTACAACACAAGACTGTGCATGCTTATTTACGTATTTATTTATTTTACTTAATAATATTTGATGAAAATGACAGACTTGTGGTGACATGTAGGACTTGGTATTATTATTTAGTATACTTAAACTGCATTCACTTTTGTGTGCCACACATGTAGATGCAAAAACTTCAGCAGTTAATATAATATATAATATCATAATGTTCAAACAATCAATAAATCAGTTTTGAGTATTGTAAATTAAAACCAAAACCTAATTAAAAAAATGTGTTACTTGAAATAAAATAAACACTAACCAAAATATAATTAAAAAAACAACAACAACAAAAAAAGCTGCAAAGGCAGCTATGTTACTTTCAATTACTTCCACCTGAAGTACCTTCATAAAATAAGATCAACTAAAATATTTTAAAAACGTATTAAGTGAATGTAGATGCATAAAATGCTTTTGAATTTGCAAGTTCACGTTAAAATAATCAATAAATCAGTTGCTATCCACAGGGTAATTACAATCAACTAAAACTAACTATGTAAATAAAATAAAAGATACATTTTATTACTTGAAAAGAAAAATGCTTATTTCATTTTACAACATTTCTCTTTTTCATTAAGTTTAACTTGAGGTAATAAAATAACAAAATAAAAAACGAATAAAAATGACACACACAAAAATTACTTAAACTTTATAACAGAAATTTTAATGATATGAAAATGATAAAACTGATAAAAATTAAAATAGTATCTCAACGATACTAATAAAAATAACCCTGGCTCTCCATCCTCATGTTCAATCAGATGGGATTGCTGTTGGACTTGTCTCCTGACGATGGGCTGGATGACTCTGGAGGAAATGATGAGGAGCTGGAGGCGGAGCTTCTGGCATTGATGGGAGGAGGAGGGAGGGCTGGACCAGCGGCCAAGAAACCTGGAGGAAAAGGTGAAGAAGCAGCAAGCCGTGCTTAGCACCCAAACCTTGTCCCTTGGCATTTGTTCGTCATCTTTCTCTCTCTTTTGCGTCATGTAGCTCCAGTGCCCTTGGGGGACATTGAGCGCATTGCAGCCCATTGTATGAAAGACCTGGACGAGGACGGAGACGATGATGGTGATTTAGAGAACGATGCTGATCTCTTGGTAAGACACAAACCTTCTTGTCTTCCGTCCTCTACAGGTGGCATCAGGTATGATGTTTCTCGCAGGAAATGTTTTTGATTGAAGTCGTTTCATGTGTTTCAGGCTGAGCTGAATGAGGTACTGGAAGACGATGAGGAGCAAGTGATCAGGAAACCTCTTCCATCACCAGTGCCTCCTCAACGCTCAAATGCAGCGCCCGCATCCCAGAATGCACCTGCCAGCCTGGAGGTTCGCCTGCAAGAGCGCTTGGACATGTACCAGACGGTATTTATTACAATTATTCTAAATGAATAAGATTATTTAATGTACTTATAGTAAATAACACAAGTGTAACAATTGCTGTATTCATATTTACCTTTATTTTACATACTATTAGAAGTAAATTATTTGAGAATTTGTCAAATTGAAGAAAAAGAGCATGATTAAAAATAACTAAAATAAACAATTTATACTATATTTTATATAGTGTATGTTTATATTTTTTGTATATATGTAAGTTTAAGGTTATTTTTACTACATTTATGCTGCACTAGATAGCAATAATAAAATATACTAATGCATTGTCATAGAAGAAAGCCACAATATACTCTTCAGCTGGGTTTGCCAAAGTTTTTGAGGTTTTTGGAAATATTCACCAGATATTTAAAGACTTGTTTAAATGATATACATGTGTGTTTCCTAAATATGATGGCATATTTATGAAGTATTAAAGCTCTATTGTTAGACAGAGAGAATATGAAGTCCTATGCTTCTACATTCAGGTGCTGTCAAAATAAAAGTCCTTCTCACTCCTTTCATCAGTCAAACAGAAAAAAGACTGGAAGTTTGCAATGTCTCAGATAGTGATCAACTAATATATTACCAAAGGCAGTGTATCATATGCATCAAGTATCCGAGCCATTACAAACTCTCAGTCCCGGACATTTTTTCCTCATGTTTGAGGATTTCAGAGTGGTCGGTAATATGTTCTCTTTGTTTTTGGACTCTACAGTCTATGTTGGCATCAGTTAAAAAGGGGAAACCCATTGATGAAGATGAGATTCCTCCTCCTGTCCCCACCGGTGGAAAACCCTCCACTGCTCCACAGGCTGAGCCAATCAGAGAGCCAGAAAAGCCTGCTCCAGCAAACACACCACTGCAGACGGCCAACATCAAGCCAGCTCCCTCCAAACCTCAGCTGCTCCTGCCTCCGTCACAGAGAGTGACGGTGGTAACGCCCGATACACCAGCCATATCACCCCTCACACCCGGCCAGCCCAGCACACAGCACTCGGGTACACACACACACACACACACACACGCTCTCATTCAACTGTCTCTGTGAAGCTGTTGTCACACACATGTCTGCGTGTGTTTCAGAGCTCAAAGCGAGTATTTTAAGCAGACAGAGAGAGTATAAGCTGGCAGCCTTAAAGGCCAAGCAGAGCGGGAACACGGATCGAGCCAAACAACTCTACCAAGTGTCCAAGGTGAGGGAGTGTTGCCAGCGTCTGTTCCCCTCATGTTTCAGTTAAAACACTGTCATGTTTCATTCTACCAGAGTGACAATAAAGACCAGAGTTATTATAAATAAACTAGAACTTGGGAAAAAGCATTATATTACAGTACTATATATCCACACAAAAAACAGAACAGACTTGGCTGAAAAGCATTAAAACTCTTACTGACTGCGATCTTTTGAACAGAAGTGTAGGTCTGTTATTGTGGATTGTAGATGTATCTGCATACACAACACTAGATTACAGTTAACCACAACAAACTGGGAAAATGCCTCTCTTCTTCTCAGAGACTGGACTCTGTGGTGGAGCGTGTTGACCGAGGGGAGTTTGTGGACCTCAGCTCACTGCCGCCCCCTCCTGGTACTGCTTCACCTCACAGCTCTTCATTCACTTCAGATTCATTCTGGTCGGTCGGATTTTGATGAAAGTGTCTCTGTCTTTCAGGAGAGGTTGAAGAGGTGCGTTCTAACCCTCCTCAGCTGTCCTTTAAACCAGCCGTCCCTCCGGCTTCACCCACTGCTGCCCCAGACACAGGTGAGATTGTGTGTGTGTGTGTGTGTGTGTGTGTGTGTGTGTGTGTGAACCTGACATCCCACACACTGCTCGGACCCAGTCAGCATCAGTTATGCTGTAAATGAAAGCATACATGTGTGTTTTAGCTCTCTCTGCTCCCCGGAGCGTCGCCGAGGCCTTACAGCAGCGCATGGACAGATATAAAGAAGCTGCAGAGAGCGCCAAGAGCAAAGGAGACGAGCGCAAGGCACGCATGCACCAGCGCATAATCAAGGTAACACACGCGAACACTCACTTAAATAAATCAACAGGTGCCATTTCATTCATCTCGTGTGTGTGTGTGTGTGTGTGTGTGTGTGTGTGTGTATTCTGGACTTCAGCAATATCAAGACGCCATTAAAGCTCATAAAGCAGGACGGCCGGTGAATCTGGCAGAACTTCCTGTTCCACCAGGTAACACTTGATTACTTGTTTCCAGAGACAGCCAAGTTTCTGACAAATACAGTAAGACGTCTTTGAATGTCTCTCACCAGTTAAGAAATGTACCGTATAATGTGTTAATTAAAATCTAAAAATATCAAGAGGTGTTTGCAAACGTTAGAGTGTGGTGTGCTGATTATTTATTATAATTATTAAATATACACGGCTGTTCAGATGTTTGGGGTTGGTAAGGTATATACTTTTTAACTTGAATTTAGTTCTATGTGAAAATTTTATAAAAGAAAACTTCAAATGTATTTTTAATTTTAATTAAGCTTTTATACATTTAGATTAAATATTTATTCCTGTGATAAAAGCTGTATTTTCAGCATCATTCCTCCAGTCTTCAGTGTCACATGATCTTCAGAAATCACTCTGATGTGCCGATTCGCTGCTCAGGAAACACTTCTGAATTTTATCACTGTTGAAAACAGTTATGCTGCTCATATTTTTGTGGAGTGATGTGTTTTATATTTCAGGATTATTTGATGAATAGAAAGTTCAAAATGTATCTCTTAAAAAAAAATGCTTACTGACCCCATACTCTGAATTGTAGTGTACCTTTAAAATGATGGAATTAAATTAATTATAAGCAGTCAAAAATAATGTAGTTATGGAAGCTGTTTCTGCACAGATTAAAAATGTAATTAAACATTTTTTATCTTATAATTCATTTAATAAAACTTGTTTTCTTGCAGTTCTGAAAAATAGTCATAATTACTTGAGTTTGCTTCTCAATTAATTTTTTTTTATTATTATTATTATTATTTTTTTTTCTTACCATTCTGAAATTTGAAGGATTTCCATGTCAAGCTTCCAGAGTAGAGTTTTACAGTTTGAGCACTTCATTTCTCGTCATTGTTAATGTGTGTGTGTGTGTGTGTGTGTGTCAGGTTGTCCTCCGCTGCAGGGCACTGAAGGCGGTCAGCAGAACTTCATGGGCGTTCTGGAGACAGCCATGAAACTGGCCAATCAGGACGCAGATGCCGACGCAGATGAAGACGAGGGTCCACAGAAGGTAGAGTCAGAGTTCAGCGAAACCTCTGGAAACTGTGCTTCAGTCTGGTTTTTCATCTCTCTGTGTCTGTGTAGCCATCGGCTCAGCCTGCCGTTCAGAAATCCAGAGCTCCCGCTCCTCCGAAAGCCTCGTCCACCGCAGGGACACCCACCGGCTCCACAAACACCACCAAACCAGGAGGGAAAGGTAGATGTGTGTTTCTATATCAGCAGTGACGTGTCTGCTCTGTTGTGTGACGTGTGTGTTGTTCTGTAGCCCAGCAGCAGCTGGATTTCCTGACCCTACGCAGGCAGCAGTTCGTGAAGGCCGCGCTGCGCTCTAAAGAGATGAAGGACATGCAGGGAGCCGCTCAGCACCTGAGGAACGCTAAAGGCCTCGAGCCCATGATCACTGCCGCCAAGGCCGGACTTCCTGTGGACATCAGCAAGGTGTGTGAACCACTGACACACACAAACATCACCAGAACTGGTTTAAGAGGGCTGAAACCTCCTGGGGACTTTGTGTTTACGAGTTATGAAGTCAAATTTATGAAATCAGATGCTTTGATCAGAGCAAGATGCTGAAGTACCTTCAAGATTTTCAACTCTACTTCTACAAAATGATGTATAAATGATGCACATTAATTTCTGGAAGTGTTGTAAGTTGCTTGTCTGGTGTCCAGGTGCCGGCCGCTCCGGTGCGCGAGGACGACTACACACTGTCTCATTCACGCTCGTCCGCTCTCTCTCAGCGCTCATCTGAGCAGTGCGCTCAACTCATGGCGCATCTCAAACAACAGCACGAGGTCTTTACACACACCACCAGCTAAACTCCAGAGATCGGATCCGTCTAAAGAGAAGTGCATGCTTTATTTCCAGTCGAAATGACTTTCTAACTCTTGTTTCCAGAAATGCCTGGCGTACTCGCAGCAGTACACTCATCTGGGGAACATAGCTGAAACTGCCAGGTGTGTGCGCTTTCATTTATCTTGATTTATAGTTTTTTTTTTAATTGATGCAAGGTTAGCAGACTTTTCAGGTGTGTGTTCAAGGATGCTTTAAATTGATCAAAAGTGACAGTAAATACATTTAGACTCTTACAGAAGATTTCTGTTATGAATAATAAACTTGTTTGTGTGTCGATTAGATTTAGCTACATGCCTCCACATGTTTAGTAAAACCTAAAATGAAGATTGGAGCAGCAAATATGAGAGAAACGGGTTAATAAACATAGCAAATAAAAAAAGGGTTTGGTTTAAGGATTACTGCTGAGTAAAGGTTATTAGTTCTGTATAAAACTATTACAAGTATATAAAAAAAAAATGTGTGTGTGTGTGTAGGTTTGAGAAGCTGGCTGAGGAATGCATGAGTAATATTGAAGTGCTGAAGAAAGCTCACGCTGAAGGAAGTTCAGTTCCTAAATTCCACACAGAGGAGCGCACCTTCAACTCTGTCAAGTGAGAACACACACACACACACACACACACTCACACGTGGCTGTCAGTGAGGGGTCCTATACAGACTCTCTAAAAGTCTTCATCTGTGTGTTTAGGATCTTTCCTAACCTGACGTCCAGTGACATGATGCTGACCATCGTGAAAGGAATCAACCTGCCCGCTCCTCCAGGTGTGTGTGTGTGTGTGTGTGTCAGAAGGCTGTAAAAAGACTGATTTGTCTCTGAAATACACTACAGTTTAAATGTTTTTGGGATGTTTTTATTCATTTCTTTCATAAAATGTTCACTAACCCCAGCCTTTCAGCAGTAATGTCTATATATGAATAAAACAAATCATGAAATTCTGTGACAAAATGACTGCAAATGTTATTTTCTTTGTTATCTCCAGGAGTCTCAGCCAACGATCTGGTTACGAGTGTGCACTTTGAGTTCCCGTTCCCCAGCGCGGTACGCAACACTTTCACTCTCCTCTATACACACACACACACACACACACACACACATGCTATCAGCATCTAACAGTGTGTGTTTGTTTCTTAGGAAGAAGCTCAGAGAGACAAAACCAGCACTGTGAGAAACTCCAGCTGCCCAGGTGCGCCCACACACACACACACACACACACACACACACACACACACACACAGATGCAGGATCTGTTTTAGACAGCTGGTGGCAGCATTAGCTGACAGTCTCGGTGTGTTTCAGAGTTTAAGGAGGAGTTCAAGCTGAACATCAAGAGAGATCACCGAGGCTTTAAGAGAGTGGTTCAGGCCAAAGGCATCAAGTTTGAGGTCGTACACAAAGGGTGAGAGTCCTGTTGATCAACACTAACAGTGAATCTGACAATAACACACCCAGATCACGTTACACCTCGTATGAATAGTCATATTTTGCAAAAGGAAAATTAAGGTTATTTTTTGGATTATTAAGGGTTTTTATATAAACGTATTTCCTCCACAGAATAAAACTTTACTCTTTATCTCGAAGTTCAGTATTGTTTTTTCCAGAATTGTCAGTTTATATCTCACAATTTAGAATTTTAAAATAACATTTCAGAGTCATGATCATTTTTTCTGATTTTTTTCCCCCCACTATGGAGTAAAACAATACAAAAATTGCATGATCAATTTTGATCAATTAATTGCAACTTTTTTTGGGCAGAAAGTAAAAATACATAATTTTTGCATAGTGACAATTAAAATTCTCATTACTGTTATGTATCTGCATTTTTTATGTTTTTTGGCAAATTCTCATCATTTTTATTGATGATTCTCATTTTTTTCATGTTCAATTATTTTAAAGGAATTTAAAACAAATCAGCTTAAATGTTTTACTACAATTTAAATAATTAATAATATTTATTTTAATTTTAATTGTTTAATTGTCATGAAATTTATGGTCCTAAAAATAAATCCTAGTTTTTTTTAGGCAAAATAGTTTTTCACTTATGCTGGGTTAAATGTGGTGTCACTCTCATTAGCAATGACTCTTAATTATTTGATGTGCGTGTGTGTGCGCGTGCGTGTGCGTGTGTGTGTGCAGCGGTCTCTTCAAGACAGATAAAGTGGTGGGGAGTGCTCAGCTGAAGCTGGAAGCTCTGGAGAACCAGTGTGAGATCCGAGAGATTATAGACGTGAGTGATTCACACACGCTCACTTCTCACATGCTCACGAGCGCCGGTGTCCCATGAGTCTGTACTGCTGCTGCTGCAGGTGTTGGACGGACGGAAGGCCACGGGAGGGAAGCTGGAGGTGCTTGTGAAGATCCGTGAGCCGCTGTCTGGAGTTCAGCTGCAGCCGGTGACGGAGAAATGGCTCATCATCGACCCGCTCACACCTGAGAAAGACCAGAAAGAGAGAAGCAGGGAAAAGGAACGGGTATGAGATGACACTTATTGCTATTTATGTCACACAGAGACAGCTGGACAGAAGCTGCATGAAACTTTTTCTTTTCTAGCAGGCTTCTTCTCCGAGATCCAAACCAAGAAAGGATCACGACAAGAACTCTAAACCGAGGTAACAGTACAGCTTGATGACACGGCTCTGATTCGATGTTGCTCTGTGAGTGTGTTTAACCCGTGTCTCTGGGTGGTTTCAGCTCGTCTCCTCCGCAGTATAAGATGCACAGCTTCAGTCTGCTTCACCACGATAAAGAGAGACTGGACTGGAAGGTGTGTGCTGGAGTCAGTAGTGATAGGATCGAGCTGTGGACCAGATACAGAGTGAATCGAGAGTCATTATGTGCTTCTCTGTAGATCAACGATTGTAAGAAGAACAGACGAGACGCGTCAGAGCTGATCAAGCAGCACACGGACGTCTGTCAGCGACTGCAGTGGCAGAAATCATATCTGGAGAGACATCCAGCAGCACTCACAGGTACCACATCACATTAGAAAACTTCTCATTAAGATGCAAATTGGGTCTTTTTTCTTAAAAGTTAATGCTATAATTCTGCAAGGATGCATTAAAGTGACTTGATTGATGAATGTTATCAAAGATTTCTGTTTCTAGTCAACGCTGAACTTTCTATCAATCAAAGTTTCCACAAAAATATTCGTCAGCACAGCTGTTTTTAACTTGGATAATAATCAGACATGTTTCTTGAGCAGCAAATATCAGAATGATTTCTGAAGATCATGTGACACTGAAGACTTTGCTTTGATCACAGAAATAAAAAGATTGAAATATATCACAATATTATTTTACTCTATTAAGTAAATGCAAACCTGGTGAACAGAAGAGACCTCTTTCAGCATTAAAAAATCCCAAACTTTAGAGCAGTAGTTTATATCATTAGATAAAAAGAGGAAAAACACCCCAAAACCTAATCCTAAAACACCTATTTTACTTCAAAAATTACCTGTATTACAGTGTATGATGTAGCTGTCCATCTGTGTAAACAATGTGCAAAGTAATTAAACCAAAAAGTACACGATTTATAAAGTTATTGGCTTCTAAAGTAAGGAGTCGACTCTGAATCGCTAAAACGAGTCGTTAAAGATTTCAAATCTTTTGCCCATCTCTATGTACGTCACTAGGAGCATTTGCATAATAATCTCCGCCTCCCCCCCCCCCCCCCCCACACACACACACACAGACGCTCTGTTTGGTGTGAGAGCATCATGTCGAGGAGACAGTGTGTTTTTAATTGTAAAGGCAAGTTTGTTTTATTTTCACTGCCAAAGAATGAAGATCAGAAGAACCAATGGCTAAAATTCATTTTTACTACAATACCAGATCAGTACAACAAATCCCTTTTGTTGTGTTCACAACATTTCACTGATGACTGCTTTTCTAATCTCGGTGAGTACAGCGGGATTTTCAAAGCGTTTGGCCATAAAAGAGGGTTCATTACCAACTTTATTTAGACCAACGAGCATCTCCGAATCACAAAGCGAAGTATGATTATGAAGTTATGTGTTTGTTTTCTCCCGAGCGTCTTATCAGTATGTGTGCTGTCTGCAGCCTTTGTTTGTACTGATCGTCATGTACAAACACGTCATTAAAATGAAGTGTAACTCCGTGAATACTCAACGAAGAGACATGAGAGAGATATCTATAGAAAGCTTGACATGTCTACTTTAAAACTAAACAAGTGCTGCCGAAAACAGATATTCTGTGATAAAGTAATCCATATGAAAACAACGCGATGCCTGTTTTTCATGTCTCCCTTCATTATATCTAATGTGACCACGCCCCCGCGCTGAGCGCGCTATTCAGATTCAAACTGAAGCGCGGCTTGATTACACCCACACAGAAGAAAAAGCAGCGAGACTGTTCAAGTTTTTTATTTTACTGTTTGCTTCGCGATGAGAAGAATAAGACATAATTCACCCCAAACAGATGCTAACGCATAGTTTAACGTGGAGGTGTGTGCGGAACAACCAATCAAACCTGACTATGTTAGTTGACCAATCAGAACACAGTATGCTACCGAAAGGTGGGGTTTAAGGAAACTGAATCTTTTGAACAGCTTCGCGCGAACCGTTTGGGGATCTCTGAGAATTGAGGTAATTTTAAAATGATATTTTGACAAAATGACAATGTTTTTTAACCTTGGATGGATTTAAACCTATTGTACAGGACTTATAAACAGTGATAGGAAGCTTAGAATTTTCATCTTACTGGCTCTTTAATGTTTTCTATGTTATGAATACGGACATACAATGCTGCATGTGGACTGATGGGAATAAAGATTGATGATTCATATGAGTCTGTGAATCATTTTTTAAACGGTTAATTTAAACGAATCTTCTAAATAAATGATTCAGCACAATGAACTGATCTTCGCAGCGATGCATATGAGAGACGTTCAGCAGCTAAACAGATAATCAATAATGTCCTGGATCTCTGTCTGTCTCAGAATATGAAAATGTGCTGCAGAGGTTTGTCAACGGGCTCTCGGATTCAATCAAAATGTTTTCCAGCCAAGGCAACAGGGTGAGTAGACCACACACACACACACACACACGCACACACACAGTCAGACTTGAGCTGTTCTGTGTAATCTCATTAATAAGCTGCGAGGTGTGCATTTCATTCTCATGTCACTCAGAAGTACTTGCTATTGTTGAAGTAAATTGGGTTGCGAATGTCACTTGATGTTGACTTGAAACACTCATGGATGTGCAGATGTTTCATCAAAACTATGTGATGTGCCTTAAAACACAGCAGAAGCTGGAAGTCGCTTTTGTGAAGTCATTTCAACAATATGGAAACAATAGTTTAGATTAAAGCTGTTCTGTTTCTCAGGATGCAGCAAAAGACGCACTGGGCCGTCTGAGGATGGTGGAGAACGAGGTGAGTCTGAATATGAAAGCCCTCAGTGTCTGTGGTTCAGTCACATCTTCATCTGAACTCACTGTTGTCTCTCTCTCTCACAGCTGGAGTCAGTCAGGAAAAAGCGTGCTGTCAGACAGTGAAGGAGTGCGCTGAGGGACGCGACTGTCTGTCTGCTGGAAAACATCTGAAATCATGAGAATAAGAGCAGATCGTGACCGATTTTACACTACAGCGTTTACAATGCTGCACTTCATCCAAACACTCCTCATGTTTCTCTTCTGTAAGGACAGACGTCTGCATGTTTCGAGGGAGATCAAACTCAAAGATAAACCTCAAATAAACACTAAAGGGGGTTGTCTCATAAAAACAAGAGATTAGAAATTATATTTAAACACGTTATTTTAGGACCATTAAGATTTTTTTTGTTGTTGTTTTTTAATTTGACAATTAAGCCCATTTAAACTGTAATGTTAAACAAAAATTATATATTATTGAAATGTAAAATATGTATACAGTATAGTCATTGTTACAGTACTACATTTATTTATTTTTTCATTTAAATTTAAAATAAATTGAAAAATATTTATTAAAAAAATTCTTCAAATTTAAAATAGGATTACAGGAATGAGAACATATATATTCTGGAAAACATTTTGACTGTATAAAATGCATAATTATAGTAATGAGAATTATGGAGGAAAATTGTGCTTAATTATCAATGCAAATGGTCCTTATAATTAATTATAATATATATTAGTATATAAATTATATATATGTTAAGAATAAGATGATTTTATATCTAATAATACATATATATACTTAAAATCGATAACAATTATTATATAAAAAATAAAATACTTATGGAGAACAAAATTAGAGACATTCCCACAGTTTCATGCATGTAACTAGCACTACAAAAATGTATGTGTCTTTTCATTTTAACCCAGGGATTTTTTTCTTTCCCTCCTGTCTGGCATCATCGTTCAGCCTAACCTCTCCTTCATGTCTAAGTGTTGTTAATCTGCAGTCTTTATTGTAATCTCTGTCCTCCAGCATTCCCAGATTAGGATAATGTCGCTGCACAACAGTGATATGGGAATAATCTCAGTTCAGAGTGTGTGTTAGATGAAGGAGAGGCGGATAATATCCCATAATCGTGGATTATCCGCACCCCGGTGCTCCAGCGGAGCGAGCGTGAGACCCGGTCGTGGGAGGAGCTCGCCCGGGGCTCATTGTCCATGTGTGCCTCTGTGTGTTTGGGTCTGTTTGGTTTGATAAGATCGTGTGAGAGGTTGTGTGTGATAACATCAGTACGTTTGTGACTGGAGAAGTTTTTGTGTGAGACGTGTGTTCATTCAGATGCTGAGCTCAGCATGTTTTTAGGGAAGCTGTCGCCTCTGTTTTTTTCACTTGTCTGTTTCGGAGTCGAAGGACATCCTCTTTAACCCCAGACTGACACCCTCTGAACCTGCCTGCTGTTTGTAGAGCAGATCCACATGTCTGGATCTCAGTGTGTGTGTCTGATACAGTCAGTCATTATATCAACTCGTCTTTTAGGATGCTGTCTGAACCCTAACTCTAATGAAGCTGATCTGTAGATGCTAGAGTCTGCACATACTGAAGCCATCTCTGCTAATGTATTAATGTATAGACTGATGTTCTGATGATGGCTCTATTTTTTAAAAGCTGCATTAATTTTTTAATGTGTCTAT
This sequence comes from Carassius gibelio, assembly GCF_023724105.1. Lineage (NCBI taxonomy): Eukaryota > Metazoa > Chordata > Actinopteri > Cypriniformes > Cyprinidae > Carassius > Carassius gibelio. The sequence continues at coordinate 36,466,528 of NC_068371.1, forward strand.
GGTGAAGGATATGTCTGACGTAATGATTAAAAAGGAAAGCTGACCTGAAAATTGAGATTCTGTCATCATTTACTCATACTTGGGTTGTTTTAAAGCCATTCAGTTCAATATCTCCTCTAATAAGATGTTTTGCAGAATGTCCTGGCTGCTCTAAACGATGAGTGCTAATGGACTGTCATGCTCGGGAAATGACAAAAATCACCTTTAAGGTAGGTTAGAAATCTGTATAAATTAGTTATTAAATGTTATTATCATAGTCATCCTTGAGTGTTTCTCAACGAGGGGTCCTTGACATATTGCAGGGGGGCTGTTTAAAGTATGAGAAGTTTTGACTCCACAGTCCCATGAAAGAAAAACCCAGTATAGCTGGTGATAAGTCAGAATTATAATTGATTGCATTTTGTCCTCAAAAAATCACAAAGGATAAATAAATGAGTCCGTTTTGTTCTGGGGGTCCTGAATTGGACTGGGAGCTGGTACTCCAAAAAGTTGAGATTCACTGCATGTTTGGGTATGTTTTGGGGAATGTTTTTTTTTCTCTGTGTGAAGGTTTACACACGCCACGATTTAATAAAATCTCAAATTCTGAACAATAGTACCCGCGTGAGCGTTTTTATGTTTTTTCCCCCAAACATGATCTTGCGTCCTCCTCATAGCGAGTCTGAACATCTGCTCTTCATTAGCTGCTTCCATTCAGTCGCTAAGAATAGTCTGAATCGCTTTATTGTTCCTTCGCCGCGGTTATAAGAATAATGAAAGGCTTCATCTGAATATCAAATGCGCCGCACACAATGTGGGAGCGCGCGCTGACTGACAGGCGTGTGCGTGGTTAAGAGGGCGGGGCTTCTTGCCAGAGCCCAGAGCGAACACGTGGTTCCGTGATCGGTGCGCCGTTTTTCTCCGATCCGTGCAGGCCTTTTAAACTACGCCCACACCTCGCGATTCGCGATTCATGATTCACGATTCACCCCGCTTTTAACACACCCCGAAGCCACCGGACGCGAAACGGACCGACGGAACCCGTCACAAATCGGCGCCAGCGCTCCCGGAATACCTTCACGCAGCTTCTCATACGGGTCATGACGCTGGAAGCGATCCGGTACCGGTCCGGGTCTCTGCAGATCCTTAACCAGCTGCTGCTGCCGCACGAGACCGTGTACGAGGAGATCCGCTCCGTGCGGGACGGATATGAGGCCATCAAGAGCATGAAGGTACGGCAGGCCCGACCGACGGATCCTCTGCCCGGTTCCGTTCACGCACGTCCGACCATCTCAAAGCCGGGCAGAGGCCCCTTTGTGTCGGATCAGAGTACGGGGTCGCGCTTTGTTCGTGCGCGTGCATGTATGATCCGCATAGCCTGCGCTAAATATATAGTCCCAGTGAGCTGGAAGAATATATTTCTACCATAAGATATTGAGTGATAAACTGAAGGAAGCACAGTGTAGTGTGATCAATAAAAGCCCAGCTGGTCTCTGTGATGTTCTGGAATGATACTGCACATCATTCAGCGCTACTTGCTTTAGTCTGCGATAGTGTTTTTTTTTTTTTTTTTTTTTTTTTTTTGTAATGCATGCTCGAGTCTTAATTATGTGGGTAAGCAAGTATGAAATGTTTATATATATATATATATATATATATATATATATATATATATTATTATATATTATTATATATTATTATTATTATTGGATATAAAAATGTTAATAAACGTACCAGTTGTATTTGTGGTTTAATGAGCTTTGTTTATTGTTTTGCGGGCAGATGTTATTTTTTTATATATATATATATATATATATATATATACACAATTATTATTTTGTATCGTTAATTTTTCACACAGTTTTAAGAGTACGGTTGTTTTTTTTCTTTTTTATGATGCAACGTCACGTGAGAATCTTCAGAACTTCTTAAACAGGTTCTGTCTCGTGTGAACGCTCCCTTGACGTCATAAAGGTGTTTCCAGTTTTCTTTCTCCAGTCAGTCTTGATTAACGTAGGTCATAATTAATGTGATGGGTGCTGGATTTCCGGCAGCGTGTCTGCGCTTCATTAATAGTCGTTTCAGCAAATACCTCGCATGAATTATTGATCAATCGGGGATTCGGGGGTCTGGTCCTGTGCCAGCAGCTGTCACTGTCATCAGAGCTTTACTAATGCACGGGAATAACAATCGAGTCACGGTCAGACGTCCACCAGACAGTCTCTCTTTACTCTCTGTCTAAAGAAAAAACATTCTCAAGACTGGCTTGTGCAAAGAAACATTCCCATACATTTTCAAGTTATAATAGTCAACTATTAAAGGGACAGTTCATCCAGAATCAACATCCTGTCATCGTTTCCTCACACTTCACCTGTATGAGGGTCTTTCTTCTGTTGAACACAAAAGAAGATACTAGAAAGAATGTTGGTTCTACTCTATAGAAGTCAACGGTTAACTGTCTGTCAACGGTTCGGTAACCAACATTCTTCAGACTATCTTCTGTGCTCGACAGAAGAAAGAACCTCAACTTGAGGATGAGTGAAGGAGAGAATCCTCATTTCTGGGTGAACAGTGTGACATCATCATGTGATCAGCTCTTTGAACTGGATGATGTCAGAATGATGTGGTGATTATTCATTGCAGAATTCCAAGTTCTAAAGAAGTTATGACATCATGCTTACCGTAACTTCTCTTTGTAGTTCTTTAATAACCTCTGATAACTGTGAGCTACAGATGACTCCGTAATTTCTTTTAAACTCTTAATTGGAAATGTTGTTTTCCTTTAAAACAGCAAGTAGTATTTTGTGCATTTCTTTCATTGAATTTCCTTGATTTTGAAAGTAAAAGGGGTTTTGTGAAATACACTTGAATGTGTCTTCAAAACAGAACTTTTTATCTCAAAGCGGTGAACCAATTCATGCGTTTCTAATCAGTATGATGAATACATTTTTGGGGCTTTCTCACCCCCTCAAAAAACTAGTTTTTCATTCCAGTGAGCTGGTTTTCGAGCTGAATGAAACTGTTAAATCCTTTTAAATTGAAATGGATCATCTGTGTGTGTGAACTTAAGCTCCTGGTAATGAGGCTCTTAATGAGAAACCCTGGCGTTCCTTTGGTTCTGACTCTGTGGCGTTTTGACCTTTCACCCTGCAGGTGCGCGGCGCTCCTGCCTTGGCCATCGTGGGGTGCCTGAGCCTGGCGGTGGAGCTGCGGGCGGGCGCTGGGGGCGATGACCTCGTCTGCTTCATCAGGGACTCTCTGTGCCACCTGACGTCTGCCCGACCCACCGCGGTCAACATGGGCCGAGCTGCCCGCGAGCTCATGGAGTTCACCGAGAACGAGAGCATGGAGAAAAACACAGAGCAGCTGAGAGACAGGTGACAATCCACCCGGCACGTGGAGATTATAGGATATCTGAACAAATGTCATCTTTGAAAGATATTTAGAGTTTTGTTTTAATAGCAGGCGAACTAGATAATCCAGAGAAGATCGCTATATTCTGCTTTCTTTTCATCTATATTACTTCTGAAAGATCAGAAACTCAGATCATCGTGTCTGTGTCAGTGTTGTTATTGTTAACTAGAACTATTAAAATAGTGTATTAATTGAAGTAAACCTGAAATCAAATCAGATATCAATATTATAGATGGAAAAACTTTTTTTTTTTTCAGTTATTTGCCAAGGCAAATTCTAAATTTTCTTTAAATTTAGGGTAAGTACTAAAATTACTGAAACTAGAACTGAAATAAATATTAAGTATGAGAAAATAAAATAAATGGAAATTAAAAAAGAAGCACTAATTTCCTAAAACCTAAAAATAAAAGCTAATTCTAAATTCGCTTGTGCATTTTTTATATATATATATATATATATATATATATATATATATATATATATATATATATATATATATAAATAGTTTTTAATATTTTAATTTACTTTTTATTACAGTGAGCAAATTTTGGAGCTAAATGGATTTGAATTAGAGATATTAAAAAACTAAGTATTTTATTTTATACATTTTTGTTGTTGTTGTTGTTGTTGTTGTTGTTGTTGTTGTTTTATGTTTATTTTTAAAGTAGTTTTTGGAATATTTAAAATTATTTACACACCTCTGTACTATGTGCAATATCTTAAAGGAAATTACACTTGTTGTTGTATGTTTTTAGTTTTGCTGTTTATAAATATTATTCAGATATTCACAGAGAGAAAACTTTTAATCGCAATTATGTAAAATAACATTTAATTTCCAGCAAAAAAGTAAACAAATGATCAGCAGGCTAAATATGAAGTGCTGCATTGATTAACTTTTTATCTTCCTCTAACATGTCTGTTTCTTGGCCACGCCTCTGCTGCAGCGTGATTGGCTGGATTGAGGAGATGTTGGAGCGAGACGTGAACGACAACAAAAAAATCGGCAACTACGGCGCGCAGCACATCCTGTCGGGCGTCCCGCGAGACTCCGTCACCATCCTCACGCACTGTAACACGGGCAGCCTGGCCACCGCGGGATACGGCACGGCTCTTGGTCAGTCCGCGCGATTTTAACTGATGCAGAGATTAAGAGTGATGTCTGATAATGACTGTAACTGATCCGTACAGGAGTGGTGCGGTCGCTGCACACGCTGGGCCGCTTGAAGCGTCTGTACTGCACAGAGACCCGACCCTACAACCAGGGCGCCCGGCTGACGGCGTACGAGGCCGTGGCGGAGGGGTTCCCGGCCACCCTCATCACAGACAGCATGGCAGCGCTCGCCATGAGGGAGAAGGGCATCACAGGTGACAGGAAGACTCAGTTCGCTTGAGGTTCATGTCAATATCAGGTCTGTCAGATGTTAATGTTGCTGTGTGCACACAGCTGTCGTCGTCGGAGCAGACAGGGTTGTGGCCAACGGCGACACGGCCAACAAAGTGGGCACGTATCAGCTGGCCATCGCGGCTAAGCATCACGGGATACCGTTTTACGTGGCGGCACCCAGCACATCCTGCGATCTGAGTTTGGAGAGCGGACGAGACATCGTGATCGAGGAACGTCCACCTGAGGAGCTCACCAGCATCAATGGAGTTCCTGTAGCCGCTCCTGGTAAGTGCAGACAGGGCAGAATTACATCACACTGCACACAATAACGATCAAAAACTAAAACTCCTGAAAACATTACAATTAAATGGAAAGATATGAAAACCTGTTTTAGTTAGTTGCAGAGGAGAAAATTCACCTTTTCATTTAGTTTAAGCTGAAGCACTTAAATGACTAACATTTGTAGGGATGTTACGATTTACAGTGAGCCGGTTGAAAATCAATTAAAATATGTGACGATTCAAATCAGATGCTAAACGAATCATGATACAGTTGTGGGTGGGAGTTTATATGAATACATCTCTGAGGGGAAGTGACTGTCTTTAGAAAAGTTTAGATGATATTTTATTTTTATTTTGTCTCTGTATAATTCATATAAGTGCTGCACTGGTTTGTTTACAGCAGTGATATTACAGCTGTATGGCTGCTGCTTCATTAGCGCCTCCTGCTGTCAGAGAGTGAAACTGCGTCTCATTCAGAGCTTCTGCTCTCTGTTTCCTGCAGATGTCTTATCTAGTGTAGTTTCACAAAACAAAAGAACAAAGTTTGTTTCAAAATTTCAATTTAGTTTTGTTATTTGGCATATTTCTGTTTCACAAAGAAATGGGTAGCACTTTGTCCAAACAATAATAAAAGGTCACCTTTTCATTTATAATTTGATTTAAAATCTAATTTTGTTTAGAAAAAAATTGTGAGAAAATCGAATCGTGAAACCCGTATCATGAATCGTAGCGTTGAGTGAATCGTTGCATAAAATATACTTTGACTTTTTATTTTCCACTATCATTCAAAGGTTTGGGCTTGGGGTGATTTTTAAAATGTAACAACAGTGAGAGTAAAGACTTAGTGTTTTCTATTACAAAATAAATGCTGCTCTTAAAACTTATTATTCATCAAAGAATCATGAAAATGTAAAACTATCACAGTTTCCACAAAAATATGAAGCAGCACAACCGTTTTCAACATTGATAATAATTAGAAATGTTTCTTAAGCAGGAAATCATCATATCAGAATGATTTCTGAAGATCATGTGACACTGAAGACTGGAGGAATGATGCTGAAAATACAGCTTTGAGAACAGGAATAAATTACATCTTAACATTCAGACAAAAAACACTTATTTTAAATGATAGTAATAGTTCACAAGTAATGAAAAGTAATAATTAATATTAAGTGTATTAAATTAGCTTTTCCATTATCTTTTTTTTTTTTAAATGTTCATAGCAAAATGTTTTTTTTTTGTACAAAGAAGGGGTGAGAAAACCAGAAAAAGATGATTAGTGTGTGTGTATGTGACCGCTGAGCTTAAGTGAGATTAGAAACAGAGCGGAGCTGCTTTTAATTAAACGGTTCTGATATGAGCGAGCGAGGGAGGGAGCGAGGGATGATCCTCCATATGTGTGAAAACAGAAGAGAGAGAGAGGAGCCAGAATGATCAGATTAATTAAAGCTGCAGTGTTTAATAGCTGCCAGCGTCTCGAGGGAGAGACTGTCTTGAACTCTGCTGTCTGACGCACAACAGACGAGACCGGAGATTGAGACGGGAACACCGGTCCCAGATCAGCCTGGGAATCATTTCATCTCAACAAATTAACTTATCTGACTGAAACGGTTATATGTCTGTTATATTTGAAGAGAAACACCATGAATCAGACCGTTGTGAGCTAGACTGCTGTCTCTCTGTCTGTAGAGTAAAATAGTACATTTTAGAGAAATGTATGCTGTGCAGTGAATGGGTGCCGTCAGAATGTGATTCCGAACAGCTGATAAAAACATCACAATGATCCACAAGTAATCCTCACCTCTCTATTAAATGAAATGTTTCGTCTACTTACCAAGACTGCATCAAAACAGGTATATTGTGAAATATTATTACAATATGAAACATTTATTTTCTATGTTAATACATGTAATTTATTCCTGCGATCAAAGCGGTATTTTCAGCATCATTCCTCCAGTCTTCAGTGTCACATGATCTTCAGAAATCATTCAGATATGATGCTTGAGAAACATTTCTGATTATCATCAGTGCTTAGAACAGTTGCTGCTTCATATTTTTGTGAAAACCATGATGTAATTCAGAATTCTTTGATAAATAGAACATTCAAAAGAACCGCATTAGAAATAGAGAACTTTTGGAACATTATAAATGTCTTTATTGTCGTCATTGAGAAAAGTAATGTCCTTGCTTGAATAAAGGTATTAAAATTAAATTAAATGTATGCATTTAGCAGAAGCTTTTATCCAAAGCGACTTACAGTGCATTCAGGCTATCAATTTTTACCTATCATTTATTATTATTTAGTATTAATTACGTTAAAGTAAAAAATAAATAAGTGTTCCTAAATCTGTGTAAACACTTGAAACCAGAGATACTTAACTAAATATGAAAACATTCATATATTTATTTCTATATGTTTACATATTTAAAAATGGTATTTGAAAGAACTGAAATATAAATTAAAGGAATTATTTAACTTATTTTATTTTAGCTTTTTGCCAAAGCCAACATTTTATTCAAAATTTAAGTAGTATAATAACAACAAGAAAAAATAAATATATTTTAAGGAAAAATCGAAAATTACAGCAAAATTACTAAAACTTAAAAACTAAAATTAAAATGCAAACAGAAAATATAAAATAAAATGTAATTCAAAGTTTCCCATAAATTCTAACAGTCCATCAGTGAGTGAAATGAGCCTGATTCTGTCTGTGTCAGGCATCGAGGTCTGGAACCCGGCGTTTGACGTCACTCCTCACCAGCTGATCACGGGTGGCATCATCACGGAGCTCGGCGTGTTCCTGCCGTCTGAACTACAGGCCGCTCTGACGGGGAGACTCACAGCTCTGTAAGGAGCCGCTCACCGCCGGCGCGCTCCGAGTGTTTGCACCTCACTGTGGGGAAGTTACACCTTTAATCACACACACAAGCGTCGGCACCGAGGTGTTCGCAAGGTATACAAGGCACGCTCCATTCAATTCAACACTTACAAAGTGGAATAACACCATGTGACACACACTTGTACAACCCAGGGATGCTTGTAAACACACAGACACACACACACGTTCTCCTTCTCTCTGAGTGTACAGCTCATGTCACATCATCTCATGTCTTTTGTCTTCATCTTTGTGAAAACTTTGGTCATTTGTTCCCTTTTCCACTCGTTTCTTCCCCTCTATCTGGCTCAGCTCCAGTTTTTAACAGGAAGTGTTTCACAGAGATGTTAAACGGTGTAGATCATTCAGAGTATTTCAAAATAAAAGTCTTGTACTAAATACGGGTCAACTGCTGTCCTCTAAGGGGGAATCTCATGTAACCTGCCCAGAGCTCGTCCAGGTCTTATTTCATCAATGAGAATCCTAATAAAAATATTTTAAAATATTTGCAAAAGTACATATCTTTTTTTTTTTTGTTGTTTTTTTTGCATTCTTAATGAGAAAATATTTTGCATTACACTAATGGGAAAAATGCATTTAATTCTTGTCTTTGATATTATTTTATTTTTGCAAAACTAATTGCAAAATAAAGTGCCATATTTTCTTTTTCTTTTGAGGTGAAGTGTTTTCATGAGACTATCCCTTACAGGTCGGACTGTTTATTAGTTATAATAGATATATCAAATCAAAGCCCGTTTCAGATATGGGCTGAACTTAATGTACTTTAATGCACATAAGCACGCCAGTCTTTTCCAGGCAGTGCCATCTCATGTTACTAAATCAAAATGCTAGATTAACATTGAGACATTGGAAACCTGCGTTTGAGCAGATAAAACAAAAACAGACAGTATGACCACTGGTATGCAGACGGTTTTAATGTTATCTGAGCTTGCAAGTAAATACAGGTGTTAGAATAAAGTAATTAAGACCAGAATGGTCCATCTGCCTGAAACGAACAATCAGTTGAAGTTTTCAGGTTAATCTCGAGCTCTATCGGTCGAAATTCCTACAGAAAATAAATTATGAATCTAAATTATTTGTACTTGAAACCACATATGCTCGAGTTAAACCTGCGATATTTCTTTAAGTCTGTAATTTAGGCAGATGTATTTGATCAAGGTGTGGGAAAATGGTGCTATGGAGCTAGATGTTAGACAATACCTCAGAAGAGATCCCAGACTCCTCTAGTACTTCCACTCTGTTTCTGTCATAGTTCTGTGTTGTAGTTACAGGTACGATCACAGCTGAGCCTGGGGGGCCTGATCTCGGGTCAGAGTCCGGTGTGGTCCCGAATTCTGCACCCCCTGGTATTGGTAGGTTTAGGAGTAGGTGTGGTGGAGGGGTTAAGATTAGGCAATTAGTGACTTCGAGGAATCTGGCATGGGTGCAGGATTTGACACAACACCGGCCGAACTGCTGTGTTTAAGTGCGGGTCTGATCTGGGATCAGCGCTGTGAGTTGGTCTGGGCTTGTGCTCCGTGTTATCGAATGTAACGAGGCCCAGTATCCTCACTGCCTTATGAGACCAGCAAAAACACCCCGCCCACTGATGTCTGATTGGCTGAATGAGACGGAGCCACGCCCACCGCTCAGAGAACAGTGCCATCTGTAATCACCATAACAACCCCATCGTATAAACTTATTAAAGTTACAGAATTTATGATTTTTATCATAGTACCCTGTTTTTTCCACAATAAAATAATCACCTTAGTCAGGGCAGCGCCATATTTCATTTCTGACAGAGTGAAAACGAGGCTGTGATGGACTGAAGTACACTACATCCAATGGATCAAAGCGTGGTTTAACAACACACTGATTGTTCAGCCGATGAAACCTCTCTTCCAATAAAATGTTCGCTGGAAGAAAACTCCATTAAGCAGTTTTGAAAGTTGTGAGTTGTGAAAATTACGACCTTTATATGATGTGTGCCATGACTGCACAGCCTTGTTTTCATCCGCGTAAAATAAAAAGTGGCGTCTGACCTCATTAAGGCATATGGTGCGTCCCAAATCACGCACTTATGCGTTTTGTGGTATAAATAGTGCGAGTAGTGCATTGAAAATTACAAAAAGAAAAAGTGCACTAAAACAAAAAAACACCTAAAGTTGGACACTTAATCCACTGCGTTGTCGCATCTTTTATTGCGTAGCGGAGGGGGAGGGGCGAGCAGACTCTGATTATGAATGACAAAATAAACGTATATATAGTTCATACATTACATGAGTGAGTACATAGTGTATAGTGAATCATTTGGGACGCAGCTATAGATATATGAATAGGTAGATGCTCCAGACGCGTCACGCACAATAACAATCAATGGGTTTCAAAATCCAACACCATTGCTTAGACTGTGAATGTCAAAACCGCCAAAATTTTAATTCCTGAAGAAATTGGATAAACTTTTCACAAGTAATAGTGTGTCGGTTTGGGTTTTTAATATGTATGCACTCATTATTACAGGTTTTTAAACTACAGACGCTTTTAAGCATCATGTAAGCCTACACCTAAGTCTATTGCAGATACAGATATTCTCACACGTGTACAGCTACAGTTGCAACGCACAGACAACAGTTTCTCCTGACGCTAATAGAGCATCTACCTATACATAACTATGGATTATTTCAATAATAACTTTGCATCACACATGGTATTGAATGCACATTCATTTTTACAGTTTCTTCTGTTTAAATCAGATTAAACTAAATGTAGCACCATCACACTTAGAGCAGCTGTACATGTGTTTGTCAATTTTTTTTTAAAATCTAAATTCTCACGTAATACAGCTCAAAACAATTTAATTTATTTGATTTTGAAGACCAGAACAATGAATAAGAAATATAGAAAGACATAATGTAGCATAAATCGAGGTCATCCGTGTGGCTTTGTGATGTTCTGAAGGTACAAAGTTTGTTTTTCACATCACATTATTTTTATTTGAATTGGACCGTGTGAGCTGATGATTTGTTTTATGTATATCTATACACTGTATATCCATGAATTGTGATTCTTAGTGATGAATCTGTTGTTAAAAAGCTTACATGGAGAGGCCCTCTATAGACACGACGCACCACTCCACAGCTAGAGGCTAAATCTATAATAAAAGCAATGAAATGCCTGAGATTGAAGATATTTGAAGATGAAATGCTTTGAAGCGCTTCACGTGCACGGCCTGGCTCTTGTAGAAACGGTTAGCTGGTGTGCCAAAGCTGTAAACCTTCATTGAGTCTTCTCTCTGTATTATACAGAAATTTAATGTAATGCAAAACTAAATAAATCTTTATTCATTAAGAGAGAGCAGATTGATGGGACGTTTCTTCTTCAGCGGTCGACCCAAACACAGGACGGTCAGCTGCGTGAGTCGAGCTGATAAATGAGCTCATATGTTTTCCATGTGCTTTAATGAGATGAGAGGAAACTCTGGTGCCAAAAAACGATCATGTGACGGTGGACAGACGTCCGTCTGAGAGGACCTCTTTGTGTTTCTGTTTGTTCTCGTTCTTCTAATTGATAATCACATCTGAGTTTGGTTTTGTATTCTGTGGAAGTAGTTGGAGAAAAAAAAAACTATTAGAGACTGGATGTTTTTTATACATATGAATATAATATACAACATGCATAAATTAAAAGATGTCTGTTCCACATCAGTACAATAAACAGAGAGAACCAATCCTGTTGTGTTTGTGGTCATTTCTTGGGTAATTAGTGACCTGTGAGATGCTAACAAGGAGATTGAACATTAAAGCGGGCTTCTGATGAGTAATCAAATAGTGCTTGATCGTTACTATTAAAACATATCATATCTTTAAGAATTTCAAGGTCCTAAAACATATTACAGTTAAAGCGTCAAGTTTTCATTGTCAGATACAGACATGAAGGAACCAGATGATTATTTTGTTTAAATATATTTTTCATTTAGCACTGCCCTTCAAAGGATACTTATATGAAGATAGTTAGATATTTATTTTGTCCCCGAGTCAAGAAGACAGGACTATTTAAAAAAATAACATGCATTTTGTATGATGCCTCTTATTTTGTTGAAATACTACAATGTGTAAGTAATCTACCCAGCACTCTGTGTATGCCAATAATAACTTTATTTTATTTTTTCTAATTTATAAACTGTAGGTTTAGGAACAAACAAACGTTTAGGAGATTCGTGGTAAAGATTTAGGCTTTTGTTTGTATGTATTATGTACATTAACATGATCAGTTAAAACTGGTCCACATGCTCTGAATGATGACCACGCGCACGCGCAGCGGCGCCGACGGGATGATGTCACCCGTGCGTCGGCCAATCAGCGCTCAAGCTCTGCGCCACTTCCTCGAGGACTAGTCACCGAGCGGGAGGCGAGCTGCGTGCGCGGGTCGGAAGTCTCTTTCCGAGAGGAAAAAAACAAATAAAACAATAAAGCAACACCAAATAAACACTGTCAAAACTTTGCGAATATGGACCATTACACTGCATATTGAACCTCGGATTGATAAAGCAGCTCTAAGACTGATAAATAAGCGCACATTAGGCGGACTGAGGGGCGTTGGGGAAGAGTTAGCCACTGATGCTAACGCACGATGCTAACTCACTGATTTATGACTGAGTTTAGCAATAGTTCAACTAAAAACTGCGCATTCCGTTGGATTTGAAAGCCAGGAGTTTCCGTGGTGTTAGTAGAGTGTGTGTTGGTGAGGTACAGGAGGGGATTTGTCTTCTCTGGGTCGTGTGTGTCGAGGCCTGCGATAAGAGGAGTCGGTTTAACTCTCCACACGTGCACCAGGTAAACAGGTGAAGATGTCGGCCCAGGCGCAGATGAGGGCCATGCTGGACCAGCTCATGGGCACGAGCAGAGATGGTAAGTGTTTCTTTCAGTCGCATCAAAGCGAAACTAAACCATGCGTTTGATCCAATCAGCGATTCGTTACTTTAACTGACTCCGTTTGGTGAATTATACTGTGTGCAGTGATACTCTAGCGATTTATTTGACAAACCTGTTAAAAAGCCACGGTTTCATTACTCTCTGTGGTTAGTTAAATCATTTAATATCACTAAACTCAGTAATCTGATTGACGGAAACACGTCAGATCGATTATTCCCACGGTGTCGTCGCCATGAGAAATAATTTCATTAGACTTGAATTTAATAAAAAAAAATCATGAGTATCCCTAATTTGACATGCATGGTCAGTTTTATGATTAGTATAATTTCTTTGGCATGATTTTGGTTAACTTATGTTTATTAATTACTTGATTTGTTAACATCATTATTTGTTTGACATCATTTTATAACATTCGTGAATTTGTTTGATTAAAACTCTTATAGTTTGGCTATATTAGTCATATATGTATTGTTGTATGAGAATCATGAATATGATGATTCATTTGCCATGATCCACGCTTTGCCTGACATAATTATATTATCTTACAAAATTATTTGAACAATTATTTTTCATTTTTAAATGAGAATCGTGAATTGAATTGTTGCAAGGCTGTTCATTTGAACAGTGTGTCTCATTGTTTGTTTGTTTGATTGTGGCTTGATTTGATGATTTTTGGATGCTCATAATCTGTGGATCTGTTTTCTCGCAGGAGACACGATGAGACAGCGGATCAAGTTCACGGACGAGCGAGTGTGTAAGAGTCATCTGCTGGAGTCGTGTCCACATGACATACTGTCAGGAACCGTAAGTGTCTCTTTATCAATCCTCATCTCTGTGGGTTTGACTTTCCTTATCCAAAACCCTGTTCTTTAACTGCAGCACTTCATCAGTTGCATTATGACATCAAAAATGTTATCTGAGGTTCCTAAATGGTTGTATTTGTGTAGCGTATGGATCTGGGAGAGTGTGTGAAGATTCACGATCTCGCTTTGAGAGCAGATTACGAGATCGCATCTAAACAGCAGGAGTATTTCTTTGAGCTGGATGTGAGTAAAACCCTTTCCATTCGTATACATTTGACTGTGTGTCTGTGAACTGCTCATAAATGGCTGATTGTGGCATGTCTCCTCAGGCCGCAGAGCACCTGCAGTCCTTCATCGCAGACTGTGACCGGAGAACTGAACTGGCCAAGAAACGTCTGGTTGAAACGCAGGAAGAGATCAGCGCTGAAGTGGCTGCTAAGGTAAAACCTGACGGCCTGCGCTGGGGAATCCCTGAACAGAGATTTCACTTGCACATCATTTTCATATTGAAGTTTCACACACCTGCAAGTAGTGAGCCCTGGTCCACAGCTCTGATATACATGGGCCCTTCAGTGTGTCCTTTGCCAACTTCCTGTTTTGATAGGAAATGCATGCAAACAGAAAATAGATCCGCTTAAACCGGTTTATTTATTTATTTTTTTAAGGTATCATATCCTACAAAACCTTTTTTCCACCACAGAGTAAAAAAAAGTAGATTGCAAAATCTCACAATTCTGACTTTTTTCACACATCTGATGTTTTCTTTTTGAATTTTACATTTAGATTTTAAAGTTTTAACTATAAGTCTGAATTGTAGAATATTAGCATAGAATTCTGAGTCTGAAAAAATGTCAGAATTATGGGTAAAATAAACTCTGGATTGTGAGAAGTCAGAATAGTGGATAAAAAGTCACTATTAAATATATTTTTTTATTTTGTGGCAGAAATAGGTTTCTGTAATATATTGCCATTCGGTAGCTTGTAGTTATTTTGCCTGCGATCAGTTTATAACGTTATTCAAAGTCTTTTATTTTCAAGCACACATAATTTCATATATCATGTCCATTTGTCCCACTCTCTGCCCCTTACTCCGAGTCTTGTTTGTTGTATTTACAGCTGTAACTCTTAGTGTTGATGTTTTCTGTGTGCTGTGATCGGCAGGCGGAGCGTGTGCACGAGCTGAACGAGGAGATCGGGAAACTGCTGGCGCGTGCGGAGCAGCTGGGGGGCGAGGGGAACGTGGACGAGGCTCAGCAGGTGCTGGAGAAGGTGGAGAAAACACGCACCCTGAAGAAAGAGGCAGAGGTCAGTGTGGGGTCAAAGGTCATGGGGTCAGGTGGAAATAACACTGTAGTCCTCTGTACTACCTGTACAACTCCATTTGATTGGGTGTAAAAAGATATAGTGGTGTTCTAATCGCATTATTGTGTTTAGGACATATACCGTAACTCCATGCCAGCCTCCAGCTTCCAGCAGCAGAAGCTGCGTGTGTGTGAGGTTTGCTCCGCCTACCTCGGCCTCCACGACAACGACCGCCGCCTCGCTGACCACTTCGGAGGGAAACTTCATATAGGGTTCATCGAAATCCGTGAGAAGCTTGAAAAACTGAGGGTAAGAGAGCACACAGAGCTCAGTCGGGCTGTTGTCACACATCTCTTCATTGACGATCTGCTGTGATTCGCAGAAAGCTGTGACGGAGAAACAGGAGCGCCTTCGCACGAAGAGAAGAGAGGAGCGCGACCGAGAGGAGGAGCGAGCCCGAGAGTGGGAGATGGAGAAAGAGAAAGAACGCGAGCGGGAGCGCGAGAGAGAAAGAGAAAGAGAGCGAGAACGAGAGAGAGAGAGAGACAGAGAGAGGGAACGCAGGAGGTCCGTCTCTGTCTTCTGCTTTCATTTCATTCTACAAAATGTGTTGAAATCATAATGGGGCCTTTATATTAAAGCTGGAAAAGTATCTTGATATTTATGTACTGTGCTTCAGATTAGTTAAGTCATAATAGTCAAGTCGAAGCCACATTTATTTCTGTAGTGCTATGTATGATACTAATTGTTTTGAAGCAGCTTCACAGTAATGAACAGTAAAATAAGGCAAGATAATAATAAGGTTGTAAAAATTATTGGTTTTGAAACCAATTCAATTTTAGCTTTAGAGTGTCCTTATTCAGTTCAGTGTTGATTCACTTTATATTCAATGATGATTCAAGTAGTTCAGATTCAGATCAGAAATACAAAAACAGTAACCATGTCGATTTTGCCAAGTTCATAAATTATGAAATGAACTCAAACTGAAGCAGCTCTACAGAAGACAATAGTGTCATTATTCAGCTCAGTTCAGGGGCGATTCAATAACGGTGATGCAAGGTTAGTGTCATTCTCAGTTTGATTCAGTTTATTATGAAACTAACTATTCAATTATAAAGCAGGCAGCTCTAAAGAGACCGTAGTGTCATTATTCAGCTCAAGGCAGTTAATATAGACTAAACAGCCAGATAGATTCAGAATCTAATAGTAACTTGAAAACTTCAAGAACTAAAAATAAGCCAGATCTAATTAACTATGATCAATTTAGTTTTTGCTGTTTAATTTGGAGATGTAGTAAATCAGTAGTTACACGTTGTTTAAACGTGAAATGTCACACAGAGACTCGTTTTTAAAGATTTGACTTGCAAATTTTTGAAGCAGTGTTTTGAACTGATTCACTAAAGTTTAAAAGAGCCGTCTCACAGACATTAATCAAAATATCTAATATTTAAATAAATTAAAAAACGGTCAAATATCTGTTGTTTTATAAGTGTTTTAACATGATTGTCTTTATAAGTTCTTCATCCTTCATCCCTCTCTTCTTAGGTCCAGATCCAGAAGTGGTGAGCGATATCGGTGAGCATCAGCTTCTTTCCCATCTAATAACATCTGGATCAGTATCGTGTGTGTGTATATGTGTATATAAATATATATATCTCTTTCTCACGCTTTGTAGGGAAGGAGGAAGCTCGTCCTCTCATCGCTCTCGTCGGCACCGTGAGGATGGAGAGAGAGAACGAGAGAGGGAGAGGAAACACAGGCACAAAGATCGCCATCGCTCTCGCTCCCACTCACACAGGAGCAAAAGGAAGAGGTACCACAACAACTCCAGCTTGACTCCACCTGTCTGGGCTCTTGTGGAGGGACTGTTATGTGGTCAAATCAGTGTAATCAACAACATTATGACAAGATACCAGTGTTGTTCAAATAAAATAAATAAATTTGGTGTGTAACACGGTCATAGTTCACGTTTTAGAGACAGATCAATTTGAAATAAAGTAATGGAAATCTTAAATAACTGGTATTTGTAATTTAAATAATTTTAAATAAAATAAGTGTAAACAATATAATTGACAATCAAACCAATGTTCGCTTCAAATAAATGCAGTGTATTATGTTAATTGGTCATGATCAGTTGTAAATAAAGCAGTGGATATTTTTTTAAATTGAATAAATAATATATATTTGGAATTTAAAAAATGTAAATTTATTTAAAAATTATTAATCCATTTTAAATAATTTTAATTTACTTTTAAATGACTGGATTTGGAATTCAAACAATTTGGAATTATGTTGATTTTGTAAGTATTTTTATATTTGAAATTAATTATATGAAACTATTTTAAATAATTTGAAATTAGCTTTAAATTATTCCATTTATATTTGGAATTGAATTTATATATATATATATATATATATATATATATATATATATAACACACTTATGTACACACACATATATATATATATCTCCATCCCCATTTGTGCCTGTCACACTCACTGCTGATACGTTTCTTCAGGTCTTCACACACCAGAGATCCGGAGCCGAATCTGCCTCTGCCTCAGGAGAGATTGCGGGAGAACGCCGCGGACGAGAGATGGTGGGACAACGGACGCAGGGACATGGAGAGAGAGAGATCCCCCGTCTCCCCAGACATGAGCCGAATGAAAGAGCAGGAGAGATCTGTGTCACGGGAGAGATCCGTGTCGCTGGAGAGAGATCAGCGCTCCAGCTCCGAGGAGAGAGAGTCCGGAGAGATTTAGAGGGAAAGATTCAGATACTTTACTGTAGCTTCCGATCCCTGCTCCTTCTCATAGCCGGCAGTAGCCACACTGATCTGTCAATAACTGGATGAGCTTCCGTCCGGTTACTCATACATCAGTAGAAGCTCAGCAGCTACAGAGAGGGAGCCAGTCACAGATGGAGTGAGTGTGTGTGTGTGAGTGAGTGAGTGAGTGAGTGAGAGAGAGAGAGAGAGAGAGAGAGAGAAAGACCAGCATCATTATTGGAGATACAGATGACGCTTCAGACAGCAAGAGTTACACACGTTGATCTAGTTGATCCAAACTAGTCAGCAAACCAAAAGAACATGAAGTGTTGTAGAGGGGAAAGATTGCACTTAGAAGTAGTTTATTTTTTATGTTGCAAAATAAGGAGAGGTGGATGAAGGTAAACCTGCAGGAATATAAAACCACCACCTGAGAAAATGTTTTCCTCATTTTAAACTGGCTACTATTGTTTTTTCTTTCTTTTTTTAAAATAATTAAAGCTCCTGAAATGATTATTTTGATGTGGATATTATTGTCTCCTGTTTTTTCCTCTGATTTCATTGGATATGAATCTAAACTCAGAGCTGGACTGAGCAGTAAACCTGGATTATATGATTCAGTTTGTCTGTTTTTTTTTTTTTTTCTCCAGAAAGCCCACACCAGTTTTTCACACATAACCACATCCATTTGTGACTCGTCTTGGGTTATTTCTCATGGTACCATGATTTGTGTGTTTCTCTTCCCCCTTTAAAACTCTTTCGTTTTGCTGTGTTGAGAGGATGTCTTGAAACTTCATCTTGCCTTGTCATTATGCTTCGAAACAATAAATCTCTTGCGTTCCTTGTTTAAAACGTTTCAGTCTTCTTGAGAACTCATTTGAATACATTTTTTTCTGCCTTTGCTGAAATGTGAATTTCCTGCAAGGAAATACCAGTGTTTGCAATGAAACAAAAGTGTGTTACAGTATCAGGAGACCACCACACTTAAAATGCTGTGTGACGTTACATCTAAATTCATTCATTAATTGACGAAATTAATTAAACATCACATTGACAGTTCCGCGGTTAGCCCCTGGATTGCGATCGGGCTAGTTTTAAGAAGCAATTTAAGGATTCTGTTGTGAAAACCTGGCAAACCTCACTGATGTCATAAGTGAGATACAGACCTCTTAGGAAAAAACAAATTGGCTATATGAACGTTTTATATATATATATATATATATATATATATATATATTATTATTATTATAATTTTATTTTTTCAAATTTACATTTTAATAAAATCTCTCAAAAAAACGAAATTAAAAGTTTGAGATCAATAATTTAAGGTCATAGCGGTTTCTGTACGCGGCTACGCGCAAGGGCAGCAGCGCGCGCTCTGTGGCGCGGTGTGACGTCACGCGTGTCGACTTTGAAAAATAAGCGCGAGGAGGTTTTTTTTTCTCGGTAAACATGCAAACAAATAAATCTCTACTCATCTGTGCTATACTATAGTACTATAGTATATTATAGTACTATAGTGCTCGAGCTGAACACCTCCACTGTGCTCGTGAGAAACGCGCGTCAGCTTGTCTCATAACAACACAAATACATGGGTCTTTATTATTTACTGTGTGTTTTTATGGCTGCCCAGCATTTATTGTTAACACTTGTACTGAGTTAATAAAACCTTCGATCCAGCAGGGGGCGCCATTGGGCAGCGAATGAATCATTTCTAACATTCCACAAATTACCATCCCTTAACAATATTTAGAAATAAAATAATATATATTTTTTTAAACAAATGACTACTGTTTTTATGTTCTTTTTTTTTAAGTTTTTTTTTTTTTTAATGAATCATGTTTCTCATAAAAATGTATAATACTAGTTTTGATATACTAGTTTTTTACTATTATTATTATTATTATTATCATTCCCATGTTTTCCCAGTTTTAATGACTTAAATATTATTCTAAAATAATTAAAAAAAAAAATAGTAAATGTGTCAAAAAAAATGTTGACTACTGAACCTATAAATCAATATTGTTTTTGCCCGAAAATATCCTAACATCCAATAATTACGTAAACAAAAATATTTATATGGTTTGGGAATGTCTTGCAGCATTTTTCTTGATGTTTTGACAGCTATAAAAGTTAAACCATGATTTGTGAGATAAATATGCTTTTTATTCCAGTGTTATTTTAGATGCTGTTATAGTTCCTATTAATATTGCTATTAAACTATTGATATTTTATTTTTATATTTTCTGTTTTCATCTTAATTTTCATTTACTTTTTATTCATTTTGGTGTGTGTTTTAGTCATTTTTATTACATTGTTTTGTTTATTTTTTTTTATATAATGTCTATATAGATGTTATTCACATTTATTTCAGTTTTAGTTTTTTTATTTACATTTACATTTAGTCATTTAGCAGAGGCTTTTATCCAAAGTGACTTACAAATTAGAAAATTGGAAGCAATCAAAATCAGCAAAAGATCAATGATATATAAGTGCTATGAGAAGTCTCAGTTATCTTAAACACAGTATATGTAGCAAGGGCTTTTAAATATAATAAATAAAATTACTTTATATTTTTAAGAATATAATTAGAATAGTGAGTGCTAAAGTTAGAGGGTCAAATAAAGATGGAAGAGATGTGTTTTAAGCCGATTCTTGAAGATGGCTAAGGACTCAGCTGCTCTGATTGAGTTGGGGAGGTCATTCCACCAGGAGGGAACATTTAATTTAAAAGTCTGTAAAAGTGACTTTGTGCTTCTTTGGGATGGCACAATCAAGCGACGTTCACTTGCAGAACGCAAGCTTCTAGAGGGCACATAAGTCTGAAGTAACGAATTTAGGTAAATGGGTGCAGAGCCAGTGGTAGTTTTGTAGGCAAACATCAATGTCTTGATTTTAATGCGAGCAGCTATTGGAAGCCAGTGCAAATTGATAAAAGGGGTGTGACATGTATTCTTTTTGGCTCATTAAAAATTAATCTTGCTGCGCGTTCTGAATTAATTGTAAAGGTTTGATAGAATTGGCTGGAAGACCTGCTAAGAGGGCATTGCAATAGTCTAGCCTGGACAGAACAAGAGCTTGAACAAGGAGTTGTGCTGCATGATCCGAAAGAAAGGGCTTGATCTTCTTGAAGTTGAATAAAGCAAATCTGCAGGATCGGACAGTTTTAGCGATGTGGTCTGAGAAAGTCAGCTGATCATCAATCATAACTCCAAGGCTTCTAGCTGTTTTTGAAGGAGTTATGGTTGATATGCCTAACTTGATGGTGAAATTGTGATGAAACGAAGGGTTTGCTGGAATCACAAGCAGTTCTGTCTTGGCAAAGTTGAGTTGAAGGTGATGGTCCATCATCCAGGAAGAAATGTCAGTTAGACAAGCTGAGATGCGAATAGCTACCGTCGGATCATCAGGATGCAATGAGAGGTAGAGTTGAGTGTCATCAGCATAGCAGTGGTATGAAAACCCATGTATCTGAATGACAGAACCTAATGATGCCATATAGACAGAGAAGAGAAGAGGTCCAAGAACTGAGCCCTGAGGCACCCCAGTAGTTAGATGTTGCGACTTGGACACTTCACCTCTCCAAGATACTTTGAAGGATCTATCTGATAGGTAAGACTCAAACCATTGAAGTGTGGTTCCTGAGATGCCTTTTGCCAGTAGGGTTGATAGGAGGATCTGGTGGTTAACCGTGTCAAAAGCAGCAGACAGATCAAGCAGGATAAGTACTGAAGATTTGGATTCTGCTCTTGCCAGTCTTAGAGCTTCAACAACTGAGAGCAAGGCCGTCTCAGTTGAATGTCCACTTCTGAAGCCAGATTGGTTGCTGTCAAGGAGGTTATTCTGTGTGAGAAAGGCCTTTTATGTTAAGTTAAACTAAATGAAAATGGGCTGTGTTTTTTTGACAATATAAATTTATTCTACACTTTTTATTATATTAAATATTAAATATTAAAAAATATTTTACGGGTTTAGTTTCAGTTCACTATAATAACCCTGTTCATCTCTTTTTGGTGCACCACAGTAACCTCGTCCCAGAATGCTCTCTGTTCTCCCTCGACACTCCCTTGTGTTTCTATGACAACCTCACCTGTTGCAAACCAATCCTATCGGTAACCTGAGTCCTGAATAAAGGACTTTCTTTGCGAAGAAATGACAAAAAGGCTTTCTGGCATCTTACCTGTGCTCTCTCCCTCTCCCTCTCCCACCCTCTCTCTCTCTCTCTCTCTCTCTCTCTCTCTCTCTCTCTCTCTCCCTCTCCCTCCCTCCCTCCCTCCCTCCCACCCTCTCTCTCTCTCTCTCTCTCTCTCTCTCCCTCTCCCTCCCTCCCTCCCACCCTCTCCCTCTCCCTCCCTCTCTCTCTCTCTCTCTCTCTCTCTCTCTCCCTCCCTCCCTCCCTCCCTCTCTCTCTCGAGTCGTGAATGACCTCATTTGACAGTCTCCTCACTGACCACTTCACACACGGGGTCAAATCCGGATATCCTCTTACCCCACAGACCCTCAGAGCACTTCGACTGTCACGCAGAGGCCAACTTCATATAACTTTATTGTCTTTCTATTGTTCTTGTAAAATACACTTTTATGGCGCTCTTGAATTGGGCTCAAATCTCCAACCTTAAGGAAAGACATTCCATATTTGGCTTCATCTATAAAAGTCATCAAAGTACTGTACAAAATGATAGGTCTGTTTTTCTCATGTGGTCACACACAGACTGAATAGACTCAAACACTGTTTTAGTTCATTCTCAGGGGCTTTTTGTGATTTCCTCTGCTGGCATCTCTTCACAAACACATCTACAGTGCAGTGTCTCTCCAGATACCTGCCTTTGTCCCAACAGACATTCTGTTACTGAATAATGCAGTGTGTGTGTGTGTGTGTTCACATGCTGAGAGACCGGCAGAGGATGCGTTTCTGCACACACGTACACATGGACAGGTAAATTGACTTGATACCACGGAGCGACTCGTAGCTGCAAAGCAAGACCCCAGAAAACATCCAGAAAACGTGTTAAAAACCACAACAAAAGTTCTAGCAGTGACTCAGCAGCATGTCGAAAACACCTGTGGCCACTGCATAGAAACATCCTTGTAGCCGCCAGCAAACACTAGCAACCGTGTAGAAACTGTTAAAATAGCAACACCCTACCAACCATCCAGAAAACTCCAGCAACCATTTAGCAACATGTTAAGAATCACTCAGAACACACCTAGCAACAGACTGATATTGTGTTATATTGTAAAAATCCCTATAAAAATAAAATTGACCTGATGCATAGAGCGCATCACAACCACAGAGAGATGTTAAATAAAAAGACTAATACAACCTAGCAACGTCTCAGCAATGCCATCGCAACAACACATAAAAAATGAGTAACTGCTCAACAATGTGGTAAAAATTTGATCTGTGTGATCAAGCACAACTCTGTTGGTAGTTTTTTACTGGTCGTAGGCAATAGAAAAAGCTTGTTTTTTTGTTGTTAAAAAAAAAACATTTTTAAAAAAGAAATTCACATGTAGTGTGACGTCTGATCTTTGTGAAAATATAAAGGTTCACTAGCTTCGTCACTTCTTTCAATGTGTATTTCTATTTTTTTACATTTTTAATGAACTTTATAAGTTTGTCTTATGGTGTCATTGACATTAACATAAACCCGTCATTTAGAGTTTGCAAAACCCATCATTGCAATTTACTAATGCTTTATGCTTTTCTTTTTAATTCATAAAAGTTTTAATTTACCATTATTTTAACCATACTTGGGACTGTAACACCATAGGAGAATTTGACATTTGGCTCGAAAAAATAAAAATAAGATTAACACTGCATATTTTTTTTAACAACCGTTTATACAGGACAAATAAATGTTTAAACGATTTACAGCACGGTAAATAACAACAATATTAATTATATTTATTTTTATTCTGTGAGATGCCATGTCACATCCACAACCCCTTTAGAGATTTTTTTGCGTGCTTATAATTTATTATTTCAGTGTTGCTGTGTTTTGAGTGTACGTGATCAGCTTCATGTTTGATGAGATTATCATCAAAAGCCTTGGCTATAACAAGCCTTATTCTGAGCTGACTGTGAGTTTGAATTGTGTGTGTCTCTCTGTAGAGCTCCAGATATCTCAGATTTCCTGCCATGCCTCTTCCTCTCACAGCAGGTAATACAGGAGGACACTGAGCTCCCTTACAAACACACACACACACACACACAGAACAATGCAGGTACTGAGGAAGAGAAACACATCAAACTGATGATTACAGATGCGCTGATTGTAGAGCTCAGAGGAAACTCTCGGTGAACAGAAGCTGCTTCTTGTTTTTGTTCAAGAGACTTTCATTTCATTGCCATCTTTGTCTCAGATATTTATCTTAGTTTTTCTATTAATAGAAAAACACAAATAATTAAACAATTGCCATACTGTATGAGTTTATTTGTATACAAACACATTTTTTTTTTAATCTTTTAGTTGCCAAATACTGCAAACATGATCATCCTCATTTGAGAGACCCCCATCCTATAATTTAAACAAGGCTGCTATATATTTTCATGAATAAAACCCCAATTCATACTGGGGAAATGGATATTATAAATTTGTATAAAATATTATTTGTATAGGTTTTAAATTATTAATTTATTTGAATATATTTATCATATTTATTCATTGTAATCTATTATTTATTTTAAACTCTTTATATTTTAATCTAAGTTTACTTGTTTGTTTTAATCTCATTATTATATATTTAGTTACTCTATTTATGTATTTAATTATTTATTAATTTGAATCCATCAATACAGTGTTTAATATACTTTTTATAATTTATTTTCATCGTTTTTTTTTATTATATATGGAATTATATACATAACAAAAAAGTGTGAAACAACTGAATATATGTCATATTGTAGGTTCTTCAAAGTAGCCACCTTTTGCTTTGATTACTGCTGTGCACACTCTCGGCATTCTCTTGATGAGCTTCAAGAGGTAGTCACCTGAAATGGTCTTCCAAGAGTCTTGAAGGAGTTCTCCGAGAGATGCTTAGCACTTGTTGGCCCTTTTGCCTTCTGTCTGCGGTCCAGCTCACCCCTAAACCATCTCGATTGGGTTCAGGTCTGGTGACTGTGGAGGCCAGGTCATCTGGCGCAGCACCCCATCACTCTCCTTCTTGCTCAAATAGCCCTTGATGCCTTCATAGTCATGAAAATAAAGAAAACTCTTTGAATGAGAAACTTTTGGTCTGTACTATATATATAAACAGTATCCACAGTGTTCCATTTATTTGCAAACAGAAATATTTTATTTTTATTAAACAAATATTTGTGTGTGTGTGTGTGTGTGTGTGTGTGCATGTATGATGTTATGTGAAGCTTTCTGATATGCAGGTCTCCAAATGCTCAACTGAAGTCAGACAGAGAGAGAGGCTGGCATTTACTGGAGATACTATATGAAAGTGACTGTTATCACGTCTGGTGTGTCAAAGAGACAAACCCGGCTGGAGAACTTCACTCATTCTCATTATATGTGTCTTAACACAACTGTAAAGTAAAAGAAAATAGCAGCTGCTGTGCAAGAAACCTCTGTGTCTTCAGTCATGTCCACAAACGTCCTGGAATGAGGTTTGAGAGGGATGTAGAAGCGCAAGTGACCATGTCCACAAGCATGTGTATTTGTGCACTGCTGCAGATCAGCCCGTGGTGGGAAATACTTGTCAACAGAGTAATATAAACAAGAGGTCAAGGTTTAGCAAAGTGTAAGAGTCTCAATGTCATAAATAAAGCTCATTCTTATGGTGAGGGAATAACATTTTTCTTGTGGCAATAAGTTTAATGCATAAACATATCATGTGTGACTATAGTTAACAGGGATTATCAAAGATGGATTCATTAATATTTTATTTTGAATTAAGAAATTATTATATTAACCATCCCAGCTAGCGGGATTTTGTTATAAGAACGCTCTCCAAATATTCAGTGTTGATTCTGGGAACATTAAAAATTTCCAGTTTTCATGACGTTAGAGGAACGTCTTTAAAAGATATGTTGTTCCTCAAATGTTCTTTCAACATTCCAGGAACATTGATTTGTAACATTCCATGAACATAAATATGTTCAGTTTCCTTAATGTTAATAGAATGTTATTTAAAGGTTAGTATGATGTTCCTGAAACATTCTTTCAATTATTCAAACACCTGCTGTGAACAAGCACTAAAGGAATGAGAAATATTAACTCAACTTTCTTCAGCCACAGCCTTAGATGAACTGAAAATAAAATACATGAAATCTCTCAAGATCTGATCAACTCCACAAACAACACCTACAGTATTACAAAGCAGATTTACTTTACTTATATCAGACTTCTACAGAAGTTTTTATTGAGATTTCACAGAGGTTTAGATGTTTTGTTTGAGGTCACCATCATAGGGATCATTGTTTTTAGTTGGGCTCTTGATTTCTTGTTTTGCTATTTCAATTTCAGGTGTTTTCAGGAAACATTTCTGCATTCACAAAGCAACTCAATATGTATGTTTTAATGAAAGGCAAATGACTGCATTAAAGTTGTTTAAAGAACATTTTTTGCTTACTTTTGGAATTGAAATGTTAAAAAAGTAATAAGATCGAATGTGAAAATAACAATAAACAACAATTTATAGCATTTCTGTAATTTTGGTAAGATTGTCCAAAACTATTTAAGAATTTAATACAACACACTTAGACACCAGAACTCATCATACAAACATCAACAATGATTACTATAAAAATAAAAAAGCAGCAGTGTATTCTTGGCAAGAAGCATTTCACCATTGTTGTGTTGTTCATTGTTGTTCATAAACCAAATGTTGATGTCTGTAATTGTATTAATGAAACAAAACATGTTATAAGCAAAACGTTAACAATGACAGTATTTATACACTCACAGACATCAACATTTAGCTTCTACAGTGCTAATTTAAAAAAAATCATTTTGGTTGAGTTTTAAATCTCTTAATAACATTTTAATTCCTTAGTTCAGCAAGTGCAAAAAAAATGATCATTGAAACTACTTCAATCTAAAATTTGTCTGTGATTAAAACAGACATGTTGTACTGCTTAATCAAAGCAGAAATGTTTTCTGAAAACACACGTAATGCTGCAAAAAAGAAGAAGAAGAAAAAAAAAAGTAAAGGGTCAAGAGCCCACTGGAGTGACTGACAAACACTGATCCCCATGATGGTGACAAACAAAACATTTTCCATAAGACATCAAATTTTAAACATCTGTTAATTCTTGATAAGAACTTTCTATAGAAGTCTGAAAGAAACAAAGTCTGCTTAGTAATACAGTAAGTGAAGCTTGGGAGTTGTTTAATCAGATCTTGAGAGATGTAATGTATTTTATCTTCCGTTCATCTAAGGCTGTGGCTGAAGAAAGCTGTAGTTTGTGTTCTTATTTCTCTTTCTTCCAGTGCTTGTTCACAGCAGATGTTTGAATGATTGAAATAATGTTTCAGGAACTTAATACTAAGCTTTAATGTTACAAATCAAGGTTCCTTGAATGTTGATTTTTTTAATCAAAATTAAGTTGACAGAATGTTTGAGAAACATCATACCTTTTAAAAATGTTCCTCTAAGATAAAGAAATTTTTTTGAATTTTTTTATGTTACCAGAACCAACACTGAATATTTGGAGAATGTTCTTATAACAAAATGATGTTAGCTGTGATAGGCCTTGGCTACTGTATTACATGTGATGCATTTAAATGAAGTTTATCATGAATAAATGTTACATAAAATCCATAATGTAAAACAGGCCTACAAGAAACATAAATACAGTCTTGTAAGTCCATTAACTGATCATCTTTTTCCCCGTAATATTTGTATACTATGATGATGATTATTATTATTATTATTAGCCTGGAATCATACTGCAGCTATAATTCAGTTAATATCTAATTACTTTTTGTGATAAAAAAAAAAATCTGCAATGAAAAATTATTTTAGTTGTAATTCATTTTTAAAATACACTTCCTTTTGACAAATGACAAATAAAGGCACACAATTCAGTTTTCTGCCAGTAAAAGTGACATTTATTAATTTACTAAGTGTTGCTTTACAAAAGCAAAGCTAATTATTTATAATGCAGATTAATTATAGTGAGACAAAGCAAGTTTTAAAATTAAAAATAAATTTATTCATGTGCAATCACTCAAGTGTAATTCAAATGAAGTCAAACTAATCCGAGGCTCCTCCTGAGACTCTGCGGTCAACATCATGACATCATCAGATCAGCTGACCTTCTAAACCTGACGTGATTGGCTCTCTGCTCATTCCAGCTGACCTTCATCATTCTGAATCTAACGAGGGTGAAATCGAGGCTGTGAGGGACTGTACACCAATGTAGAAAGATCACGTGATTTTCACAACTTTCAAAACAGTTTGTGGAGTTTTATCTACTGAAAGTTTAACGTTGAATGATCAGCATGTTGTCAATTCATTAAACACGCAGTACTTCAGCTCCAGACTCTTTTTCATTCCCGACAAAATTTAACATGGCGCTGCCCTGACAAAAATCTCTGAACACAGTTGCATTGTTTACTCTGGATAGTTTTATTCATATTAGATGCACAGTAGCTTCTATTCATTAATGGCATTAATAAGACAAGCACTTTTTCTATGATCCCGCTGAGTTTGTGACGCTCAGCGTGTCATTTAACCATCGAATCCGATCTCCTTGTAGTAGCGATCGATGTCATGGATGATG